>NC_069502.1:489631810-489931810 GCF_027579735.1 Bombina bombina
TAAAGGTTGCTCCATAGTCATAATGAACAAAACAGGCTATGTTAGAGAAGCACTTAGACAGTTGAATGATACATCGGCCTATGCCTTGTTACCCAATGATCCAACATTCAGATACCAGAAGGAGTTACGTGATGTATTAGATAAAGCAGTATACCTTAATATTATTGATCAATCCACCCTTGAAAATATTTACGTACAGTCCCCTGTAGTGCCAATTTTCAATTTATTTCCAAAGGTTCATAAATCCCTTACTAATTTCACTGGAAGACCTATAGTGGCAGGCATTGGCTCCATGTTCGAGAACCTTTCTAACTGGATTGACTCACTGATATTAAACGACTTGTTAAACTACTCCTGTCTTACCTATGTAACACAAAACACCTTTCTCTTACTGAAAACATTATTTGGACCCCTCATATGTCATGGCTCACTGTATATGTAACGTGTTTGTACAGATATATTCCGCATAGATTAGGTATTGATGCTATCAGGCTTTTTCTTGACAAGTTTTCCACCTATTTGTCTGAACTTTTAGAATTTATTTTATATGCTTTGGAGTTTTTGCTCACACATATAATTATTTTGAGTTCAATGGTTCAATCTATACGCAGAAATGTGGGACAGCTATGGGGGCGAAGTTCGCCCCCTCCTGCACCAATCTCTTTAGGGGTGTTAGGAGCTGTCTTTGCAGAGGAAAATCCTTTCAAACAACATATTGCTATGTACAAACGTTATATTGACGATTTGATTTTTATTTAGACTGGTACAGAACAACAACAATGTAATTCCTATGTTGATTATCTAAATACAAATTATTTTGGTTTAAAATTTACATTTTCCTTCCATAAGAAGAATATGCCCTATTTGGATTTAGTGCTTTGTGGAGATGAGGAGAGTCATAATAATTTGACCACACTATATATAGGGCATATGTTCTTGACCTTCCAGTCCTTTTTTTTATCCTTGACCTCTCCTAATTCTTCAAAGTTCTTTATAATAGCTTGAATACCACATCTTGAGTATCTGGTTTGCTTGCTGATTTCCTTTTGAGAGTGGATTTGCTGATGCAAAAGTATGATTCTGTGATCTTTGGCATTTTGAATGTGATTGATGTGATTGAAAGTTGGTCTTATTAGCAAGCTTCCAATGAATTAAACTCATACCACATGTGTATGTAATGCTCAAGCATGTCTTGCACAAAAATCCAGGAGAGGCGTACCACAGCCAGCAGGACTATCACACACAAAATAAAAGTTCAAAAGTTTAATAGGGCATAAAGTTAAAAGTCTTGCAAAAACATGGTGTAATAGACCTTTTACACAGCAGTCATTTTTTGTAATTTAGTGTTTGTTATTTTTTTAATGTTTAATTTAGTTGATTTAATTGGTAGTTATTTTAATTTTAGTATAATAGTTATGTAAGGTTAATTGTTAGTTTAAACTTAGTTTTTTTTTTATTTCACAGATAAGTTTTTATTTATTTTAAGATAGGGATACTGTAATTTTAATTCAAAGTTTAGGGGTTAATAGTTTAATTTTTTTTTTCGATGTTGGGGGCTGGTGGTTTAGGGGTTAATAGGTTATTAAGTAGCGGTGATGTGGGGAGGCCAGAGGTTTAGGGGTTAATAACTTTAGTTAGTGGCGGTTAAAACCATAACGCAAAACTCGTAATCTAGGTGTATGTTAGCTGTGATTGTTTAGATCAGACAATAATCTTGTGAACAAAAAAAAACAACGTTCATATATAAAAACATAAATTCATTTTTGAAGATATATAGAAGACTTAGAATATGATAAAATGTTATCAGTAGTGCACTATAATGAAATAGAATATACCTCCACACACTATGAAATTTTTATGAAATAATGATGGGTGGCCATAAAATATATTAAGCTTAAAAACGTATAAATATACTGCAGAGGTTAAACGGGACAGTGTCGGGAAAAATATTTGTCATATTAAAGTACATAAGTTAATCCACTTAAAGGAAATGTTTCTTCCAGTGCATGATGTATAATGCTCAGAGTTCATAGGCAAAGTTATCACAAAAATAAATTATTTATATAGCAGCCAAGCAAATAGTTCAACAAAAGATGTGTGGATAAAGTCATGGAGATTGAGGTGTTGTGTACAAGAGTTCTCAGCTGCAAAATGAATTTCAAATAAAGTGTTTTAATATATCTGTGAAGCAGAATAAAAATAGTTTATCGGCTAGATTTTAGAGTTTGGCGGTAGCCGTCAAAACCAGCGTTAGGGGGTCCTAACGCTGGTTTTTACCGCCCGCTGGTATTTAGAGTCAGTCATTAAAGGGTCTAACGCTCACTTTGCAGCCGCAACCTTTTCCATACCGCAGATCCCCCTACGCCAATTGTGTATCCTATCTTTTCAATGGGATCTTTTCTAACGCCGGTATTTAGAGTCGTGGCTGAAGTGAGCGTTAGAAATCTAACGACAAAACTCCAGCCGCAGAAAAAAAACAGGAGTTAAGAGCTTTTTGGGCTAACGCCCGGTTCATAAAGCTCTTAACTACTATGCTCTAAGTACACTAACACCCATAAACTACCTATGTACCCCTAAACCGATGTCCCCCCACATCGCCGCCACTATAATCATTTTTTTAACCCCTAATCTGCCGACCGCACACCGCCGCCACCTACGTTATACTTATGTACCCTAATCTGCTGCCCCTAACACCGCCGACCCCTATATTATATTTATTAACCCCTAATCTGCCCCCCTCAACGTCGCAGACACCTACCTACACTTATTAACCACTAATCTGCCGACTGGACCACACCGCTACTCTAATAAATGTATTAACCCCTAAAGCTAAGTCTAACCCTAACCCTAACACCCCCCTAAGTTAAATATAATTTTAAATCTAACTAAATAAATTAACTCTTATTAAATAAATTATTCCTATTTAAAGCTAAATACTTACCTGTAAAATACATCCTAATATAGCTACAATATAAATTATAATACATTGTAGCTATTTTAGGATTAATATTTATTTTACAGGCAACTTTGTATTTATTTTAACCAGGTACAATAGCTATTAAATAGTTAAGAACTATTTAATAGTTACCTAGTTAAAATAATAACAAAATTACCTGTAAAATAAATCCTAACCTAAATTACAATTAAACCTAACACTACACTAGCAATAAATTAATTAAATAAAATACCTACAATTATCTACAATTAAACCTAACACTACACTATCAATAAATTAATTAAATACAATACCTACAAATAAATACAATGAAATTAACTAAAGTACAAAAAATAAAAAAGAACTAAGTTACAAAAAATAAAAAAATATTTACAAACATTAGAAAAATATTACAACAATTTTAAACTAATTACACCTACTCTAAGCCCCCTAATAAATAACAAGCCCCCCAAAATAAAAAAATGCCCTACCCTATTCTAAAATTAAAATAGAAAAGCTCTTTTACCTTACCAGCCCTTAAAAGGGCCATTTGCGGGGCATGCCCCAAAGAATTCAGCTCTTTTGCCTGGAGAAAAAAAAATACAATACCCCCCCCAACATTACAACCCACCACCCACATACTCCTAATCTAACCCAAACCCCCCTTAAATAAACCTAACACTAAGCCCCTGAAGATCTTCCTACCTTATCTTCACCACACCGGGTATCACACCGATCCGTCCTGGCTCCGATGTCTTGATCCATCTTGGATGACGTCCCTTAAAGGAACCGTCATTCGTCAGGAAGTCGTCGGTGAAGATGGATGTTCCGCATCAGCGGGATGAACTACATGGATTCGGAAGAAAGAAAATTGAAGATGCCGCTTGATAGAAGACTTCAGTTGGATCATGGACCTCTTCAGCTCCCGCTTGGATGAAGACTTCAGCCGGATCATGGACATCTTCAGCCCCCCCGCTTGGGCTTGGATCAAGACATCGGAGGCTCTTCTGGATTCGATCGGTGAACCCGGCGTGGTGAAGACAAGGTAGGGAGATCTCAGGGGGGTAGTGTTAGGTTATTTAAGGGGGGTTGGGTTAGATTAGGGGTATGTGGGTGGTGGGTTGTAATGTTGGGGGGGTATTGTATGTTTTTTTTTACAGGCAAAAGAGCTGAATTCTTTGGGGCATGCCCCGCAAAGGGCCTTTTTCATGGCTGGTAAGGTAAAAGAGCTTTTCTATTTTAATTTTAGAATAGGGTAGGGCATTTTTTTATTTTGGGGGTCTTTGTTATTTTATTAGGGGGCTTAGAGTAGGTGTAATTAGTTTAAATTGTTGTAATATTTTTCTAATGTTTGTAAATATTTTTTTATTTTTTGTAACTTAGTTCTTTTTTTATTTTTTGTACTTTAGTTAATTTCATTGTATTTATTTGTAGGTATTGTATTTAATTAATTTATTGATAGTGTAGTGTTAGGTTTAATTGTAGATAATTATAGGTATTTTATTTAATTAATTTATTGATAGTGTAGTGTAAGGTTTAATTGTAACTTAGGTTAGGATTTATTTTACAAGTAATTTTGTAATTATTTTAACTAGGTAGCTATTAAATAGTTAATAACTATTTAATAGCTATCGTACCTTGTTAAAATAAATACAAAGTTGCCTGTAAAATAAATTTTAATCCTAAAATAGCTACAATATAATTATAATTTATATTGTAGCTATATTAGGATTTAGTTTACAGGTAAGTATTTAGCTTTAAATAGGAATAATTTATTTAATGAGAGTTAATTTATTTCGTTAGATTTAAATTATATTTAATTTAGGGGGGTGTTAGGGTTAGACTTAGCTTTAGGGGTTAATAACTTTATTATAGTAGCAGCGAGATCCGGTCGGCAGATTAGGGGTTAATAAGTGTAGGTAGGTGGAGGCGACATTGGGGGCGGCAGATTATTGGTTAATAAATATAATATAGGGGTCGGCGGTGTTAGGGGCAGCAGATTAGGGGTACATAGGATAACGTAGGTTGCGGCGGGTGTACGGAGCAGCAGATTAGGGGTTAATAATAATATGCAAGGGTCAGCAATAGCGGGGGCGGCATATTAGGGGTTAATAAATATAATATAGGGGACGGCGGTGTTAGGGGTTGCAGATTAGGGGTTAATAGGGATAATGTAGGTTGCGGCGGTGTCCGGAGCGGCAGATTAGGGGTTAAAAATAATATGCAGGGGTCAGCGATAACGGGGACGGCAGATTAGGGGTTAATAAGTATAAGGTTAGGGGTGTTTAGACTCGAGGTACATGTTAGAGTGTTAGGTGCAGACATAGAAACTGTTTCCCCATAGGAAACAATGGGGCTGCGTTAGGAGCTGAACGCTGCTTTTTTGCAGGTGTTTGTTTTTTTTCAGCTCAAAAGGGCCCCATTGTTTCCTATGGGGGAATCGTGCACGAGCACGTTTTTGAAGCTGGCCGCGTCCGTAAGCACCGCTGGTATCGAGAGTTGAAGTGGCAGTAAATTATGCTCTAAGCTCCTTTTTTGGAGCCTAACGCAGCCATTCTGTGAAACTCTAAATACCAGCGGTATTTAAAAGGTGCGTGGAAAAAAAAGCATGCGTAGCTAACGGCACACCTTTGGCCGCAGAACTCTAAATCTAGCCGTAAGATTGCCTTTAATTCTCAGTCAGATACAGTGAGTACAATAGCAACAAATCTCTCCAGCAGTCACAGTTGAATTACAGTAGCAATTCTACAGATAACCAGGCACTAAAATAAAGAAAGGCAAAGTAGTTTTATTGATGTAGTTGAAAAAGTATACAATCAAAAGCATGACAACTGGAAAAGTCCCATAAAGAAAAAGCAGAGCAGTTGTAATATAGATTGATATGATCCTGTGGAAGACACAACAGGTAAAGGCAACATCATAGAGGAATAAATACATTTGCATAAATAAATCAACATACTTCTGGGGTTTTGCCATTTCTGTTGTTCAGAGAGGGATAGCCTGGTATTTCAGGACTGGATTGCACTGTTTTTAGTCAGGGTCAAACTGATATACTACAAGAAAGTTCTTCTCTGTGAAAAGAACATTTTGAGCAAAAAGAGGTTGCTCCTAGGGTGGTAACTAGCCATAGAACAAGCTATTATGCTATTGTTCGTTTCCAGGTTTAACGCTTCACTATTTTTGTATATGCAAATTATGACCTTGAAGGACGTTTTCATAAGGGTGATGGGGGGAACTAGACGTGGACCCGTTTGCTTAGTGTGCCTCAAGAGATAATGGCTGCATCTCACTGACGAGGCCCAAACAAAGCCAAAACGTACATCTGGGGTTTTTGCCAATTTCTCTCGTTTAGAAGGGTTTGCCTTGGTATTTTGGCCTGGACTGTACTGTTTATTCAGGATCAGACTGCTATATTGCCGGAAAGTAAGTGTTTGAATATGCAGTTTATAGAGGAATAGTGTGAGTTTTAGGCTAAAAATATGCAATGTTCAGGGGCTACTAGAAACAAGTGACTGCCATGCCAAGTAACCTTATCCAGCAGAAACAAATCTTTCAGCTCAATTACTGTGAAGTTTTAAAACCTACTAGTTTCCCTTGCATGTTGGGGGGGGGGGGGGGTTACTAACTTGCAAAGTGCTTAGTTGCTTACTGTACTTTATTTTGGAACTTTATTGGTAATTTTCTTGCTACAGGAGTTGCAAATTAGATAGAAACTCACCAGATGATGATGAAAAGATCTAAGGGCAAATTAAGTAAACAAGCACATACTTCTAACATTCATCATGTGGAAAATATATGTAACTCTTGTAAGAATCAGTATATAAAAATATGCATTTACCATGATACATCTGGGAAACATTTTATTTTAATAATCTAAAATTAGAAAATGTAATATAATATTTCTATTTTTTACACATATACATTTTAATATTTCTATTTTTGACACAGATTGATTCTCTTTTCCTGAGATAAGCATTTTTTTATGTAATTGAATTCTTTAAAAAAGTTAAGCCTGTCCAGAGGGAATCTTTGAGATGAATCCCCATCTTTGAATTTTGTGTACAGCAAGATTATTTACAAAATATTAACATATAAATATGTTATACTAAAACATTTCTTTCTCTCTAATAACTTAATCTATACACTGTTTATTATACGTTTTAAACAAATATGTCAGCATTTAAGATTAAATTAGCCTCTTTGTATTACAAATAAAAAGATCTTGCTATGGATGAATTTTTTTTATAGCAAACATCAACATATAACAATGTTTTGTAAAGATGAAAATTCAATAATCTCACAGCAGCTTACATTAGGAGTGTGTTTGTATACTAAGCTCTCAAAAGTATGCTGCCATTGATGAAATGCATTAAGGCTCATGAATAGTTGACTTGTTCAAATAATATATATATTTTTAGATGATTATATGCCTAAGGGTAATACTAAATGTGAAAACAAGCAATATTTAAAAGCATAATAAAAGTTAGTTGAAATAGTAAGGTATATTATTTGTCTTATGTATTTATTTATTTTGCTATAATTCGAATATTTATGTTTTTTTTGTTGTGTTTAGATACTTAAAGGGACAGTCTAGTCAAAATTAAACCTTTCATGATTTGACTCAGATCTTTCTTTCACTCCTCACATTCAGTCCTTGGCTAAAGCATGCCGCTTACACCTTAAAAACATCTCTACAATTAGACATTTCCTTACGCAAGACACAAACTAAGATTTTAATCCACTCTCTATTCTTTCCCGCCTCGATTACTGCAACTGTCCTCTTGGTCTCCCCCACCTGCCCGCCTAGCTCCTTTACAATCCATAATAAATGCCTCTGCCAGAATCATCTTCCTTACACGTCACTCTTCATCCTCGCTGCAACTCTCTGCAAATCCCTTCACTGGCTTCCTCTTGCCTCTAGGATCAAACACAAAATTCTCACTCTGACATACAAGCCGTCAACTGCACTGCTCCCCCTATATCTCAGACCTTGTCTCCAGATACTCTCTCTCGTCCCCTTTCGCTCTGCTCATGACTTCCTACTCTCCTCCCATCTGGTTACCTCACCGCACTCCCATTTACAGGACTTCTCAGACTGGCTCCCATCTTGTGGAACTTTCTGCCTCGCTCACAGACTCTCCCCTAGTTTTGAAAGCATCAAGCACTCCCTAAAGACTCTACTGTTCAGGGATGCATACAACCTATGCTAACCTTACTTTATACCAGTTCCACCCCTCCATTGATATCCCCTGAACCCCCTTAGCATGTAAGCCTAAGAGTCCAGCTGTTTGTAGATCACCTTCTTAAGAGCTGACTACAACAGTGCAACTCTTGGCAGGGCCCTCTACCCATTTGATCCCCTATAATTGTTTTTGTTGTACTCCCCTTTGTTTATAGTGCTGCGGAATCTGTTGGCTCTCTACAAATAACCAATAATAATAATAATAATAATAATAATATAATGAGTCAGATAGGGAATTAAATTTTAAACAACTTCTCCAATTCACTTTTATCATCAAATTTGCTGTGTTCTCTTAATATTCTTTGGTGAAAGCTAAACCTAGGTAGGCTCATATGCTTATTTCTAAACCTTGAAGGCCGTCTGATCGCATAAGATTGGGATGATTGACAGCCCCTTCAATGTGGCGATTGGACGCGAATCTGCAGGGGGCGGCATTGCAACAAGCAGTTCATCAGAACTGCTTGTGCAAAGTTAAATGCAGACAGCGATTCTGTAGGCATTAGCGATGTCTGGTGGATATGATACGCTACAGCAGATCATGTCCGCACAGACATTGATACTTCGGCCCCAAGGTAATCACAGAGGTAAGAGGTGTATTAACATAATTGTGTTGGAATATGCAATACAGGGGAATGGGTAATAAAGGGATTATCTATCTTTTAAACAATAACAATTCTGGAGTAGGACTGTCCCTTTAAGCCTTTCTGAAATAAATCAACATTAGATTACAAGTGGAACAATATCGATAGCACAGATACCTGACAAGTGTGTCTTTTCCAGAAGCTTTGGAATCAGACGTCTGTAAATTAACCTTGTTGGTTCTCTATATTTGCATTAAAGAGACACTCTACTTGAAAATGTTTAAAAAGATAAATAATCCCTTTATTATGCATTCTCCAGTTGTTACATGACCAGCACCAATAATGTTAATACATTTTTACGTTTGTGATTCTTTGGCCCTAGATTTAGAGTTTGGCGGTAGCCGTGAAACCAGCTTTAGAGGCTCCTAACGCTGGTTTTAGGCTACCGCCGGGTATTTTGAGTCAGTCAAGGAAAGGGTCTAAAGCTCACTTTTCAGCCGCAACTTTTCCATACCGCAGATCCCCCTTACGTAAATTGCGTATCTATCTTTTCAATGGGATCTTTCTAACTCCGGTATTTAGAGTCTGTGTTGACTGATGTGAGCGTTAGAAATCTAACGACAAACTCCCAAGCCGCAGAAAAAAGTCAGTAGTTAAGAGCTTTCTGGGCTAACACGGTTTATAAAGCTCTTAACTACTGTGCTCTAAAGTACACTAACACCCATAAACTACCTATGTATCCCTTAAACCGAGGTCCCCCCACATCGCCGCACTCGATTACATTTTTTTTAACCCCTAATCTGCCGACCGCCACCTACGTTATACTTATGTACCCCTAATCTGCTGCCCCATAACACCGCCGACCCCTATATTATATTTATTAACCCCTATTCTGCCCCCCACAATGTCGCCGCCAGCTACCTACAATTATTAACCCCCTAATCTGCCGACGCCACCTACGTTATACTTATGTACCCCTAATCTGCTGCCCTAACACCGCCGACCCCTATATTATATTTATTAACCACTATCTGCCCCCCTCAACGTCGACTCCACCTGCCTAACTTATTAACCCCTAATCTGCCGAGCGGGACCGCACCGTACTATAATAAAGTTATTAACCCCTAAATCCGCCTCACTAACCCTATAATAAATAGTATTAACCCCTAATCTGCCCTCCCTAACATCGCGACACCTAACTTAAAAAATTAACCCCTAATCTGCCGACTGGAGCTCACCGCCTATTCTAATAAATGTATTAACCCCTAAAGCTAAGTCTAACCCTAACACTAACACCGACCTAAGTTAAATATAATTTAAATCTAACGAAATTAATTAACTCTTATTAAATAAATTATTCCTTATAAAGCTAATACTTACCTGTAAAATAAATCCTAATATAGCTACACTATAATTATAATTATAATTATAGCTATTTTAGGATTTATTTTTATTTTACAGGTAACTTTGTATTTATTTTAACCAGGTACAATAGCTATTAAATAGTTAAGAACTATTTAATAGCTAAAATAGTTAAAATAATTACAAAATTACCTGTAAAATAAATCCTAACCTAAGTTACAATTAAACCCAACACTACACTATCAATAAATTAATTAAATAAATACCTACAATTACCTACAATTACACCTAACATACACTATCAATAAAATGAATTAAATACAATATTACAAATAAATACAATTAATAAACTAACTAAAGTACAAAAATAAAAAAGAACTAAGTTACAAAAATAAAAAAATATTTACAAACGTAAGAAAAATTTTACAACAATATTAAACTAAATACACCTACTCTAAGCCCCCTAATAAAATAACAAAGCCCCCCCAAAATAAAAAATACCCTCCCCTATTCTAAATTACAAAAGTTCAAAGCTCTTTTACCTTACCAGCCCTGAACAGGGCCCGTTGCGGGGCATGCCCCAAGAAATTCAGCTCTTTTTCCTGTCTAAAAACACATACAATACCCCCCAAACCAACATTACAACCCACCACCCACATACCCCTAATCTAACCCAAACTCCCCCTTAAATAAACCTAACACTAAGCCCATGAAGACTCTTCCTACCTTATCTTCACGATACCAGGTTCACCGATCAATCCAGAAGAGCTCCTCTGATGTCCTGATCCAAGCCCAAGCAGGGGGCTGAAGAGGTCCATGATCGGCTGAAGTCAATCATCAAGCGGGAGCTGAAGAGGTCCATGATCGGCTGAAGTCATCATCCAAGCGGGAGCTGAAGAAGTCCATGATCCAGGACTGAAGTCTTCTATCAACGGCATCTTCAATCTTCTTTCTTCCGGATCCATCTTGCAGACCTCCGACGCGGAACATCATGCTGGCCCGACGGGACTACCGACGAATGAAGGCTCCTTTAAGGGACGTCATCCAAGATGGCGTTCCCTCTGAATTCCGATTGGCTGATAGGATTCTATCAGCCAAATCGGAATTAAGGTAGGAAAGGTAGGAAAAGGTAGGAAAATTGAGCTCGCATCTATTGGCTGATTGGAACAGCCAATAGAATGCGAGCTCAATCTGATTGGCTGATCGGATCATAATTTTCCTACCTTAATTCCGATTGGCTGATAGAATCCTATCAGCCAATCGGAATTCGAGGGGACGCCATCTTGGATGACGTCCCTTAAAGGAGCCTTCATTCGTCGGTAGTCCGTCGGGCCAGCAGGATGTTCCGCTGTCTGCAAGATGGATCCGGAAGAAAGAAGATTGAAGATGCCATTGATAGAAGACCTTCAGCCGGACTCATGGACCTCTTCAGCTCCCGCTTGGATGATGACTTCAGCCGGATCATGGACCTCTTCAGCTCCCGCTTGGATGATGACTTCAGCCGGATCATGGACATCTTCAGCCCCTGCTTGGGCTTGGATCTGGACATCGGAGGAGCTCTTCTGGATCGATCGGTGAACCTGGTCTGGTTGAAGATAAAGTAGGAAGATCTTCAGGGGCTTAGTGTTAGGTTTATTTAAGGGGGGGTTTGGGTTAGATTAGGGGTATGTGGGTGGTGGGTTGTAATGTTGGGGGGGGTATTGTATGTGTTTTTTTACAGGAAAAAGAGCTGAATTTCTTGGGGCATGCCCCGCAAAGGACCCTGTTCAGGGCTGGTAAGGTAAAAGAGCTTTGAACTTTTGTAATTTAGAATAGGGTAGGGCATTTTTTATTTTGGGGGTCTTTGTCTATTTTATTAGGGGGCTTAGAGTAGGTGTAATTAGTTTAAAATTGTTGTAATATTTTTCTTATGTTTGTAAATATTTTTTTATTTTTGTAACTTACTTCTTTTTTATTTTTTGTACTTTAGTTAGTTTATTTACTTGTATTTATTTGTAGATATTTGTATTTAATTCATTTATTGATAGTGTAGTGTTAGGTGTAATTGTAGGTATTTTATTTAATTTATTTATTGTTTGTGTAGTGTTAGCTTTAATTGTAAACTTAGGTTAGGATTTATTTTACAGGTAAATTTGTAATTATTTTAACTATTTTAGCTATTAAATAGTTCTTAACTATTTATAGCTATTGTACCTGGTTTAAAATAAATACAAAGTTACCTGTAAAATAAATATAAATCCTTAAAATAGCTATAATATAATTATAATTTATATTGTAGCTATATTAGGATTTATTTTACAGGTAAGTATTTAGCTTTAAATAGGAATAATTTATTTAATAAGAGTTAATTAATTTCGTTAGATTTAAATTATATTTAATTTAGGGGGGTGTTAGTGTTAGGGTTAGACTTAGCTTTAGGGGTTAATACATTTATTAGAATAGCGGTGAGCTCCAGTCGGCAGATTAGGGGTTAATGTTTGAAGTTAGGTGTCGGCGATGTTAGGGAGGGCAGATTAGGGGTTAATACAATTTATTATAGGGTTAAGTGAGGTGGATTAGGGGTTAATAACTTTATTATAATAGCGATGCGGGTCCGCTCGGCAGATTAGGGGTTAATAAGTGTAGGCAGGTGGAGGCGACGTTGTGGGGGGCAGATTAGGGGTTAATAAATATAATATAGGGGTCGGCGGTGTTAGGGGCAGCAGATTAGGGGTACATAGGGATAATGTAAATAGCGGCGGTTTACGGAGCGGCAGATTAGGGGTTAATAATAATATGCAGGGGTCAGCGATAGCTGGGGGCGGCAGATTATGGGTTATAAGTGTAAGGTTAGGGGTGTTTAGACTCAGGGGTACATGTTAGGAGTGGTAGGTGCAGACGTAGGAAGTGTTTCCCCATAGACAACAATGGGGCTGCGTTAGGAGCTGAACGCGGCTTTTTTGCAGTTGTTAGGTTTTTTTCAGCTCAAACAGCCCCATTGTTTTCTATGGGGGAATCGTGCAACGAGCACGTTTTTGAGGCTGGCCGCGTCCGTAAGCAACTCTGGTATCGAGAGTTGCAGTGGCGTTAAATATGCTCTACGCTCCTTTTTTGGAGCCTAACGCAGCCATTCTGTGGACTCTCAATACCAGAGTTATTTTAAAGGTGCGGCCAGAAAAAGCCAGCGTTAGCTACGCGGGTCGTTACCGACAAAACTCTAAATCTAGCCCATTTGTATCTAAGATTCTGCAGATGCCCCCTTATCTCAGTTATTGTGACAGACTTCCCATTTTAGTCAATCAGTGCTGACCAATAAATAATCACAGGAGTGGCACAATGTAGCCAATGCCACATTCATGGTTTTTTGGACTGCTGATTTAATTTATTACTACATCTTTTTTAACTAAGAATGTAATAGTGATTTCTATGAACACGGATACCGCAGAAGCTATAATACATTAGCGGGTATACTGTTACCAGGTTTTATCTTATTGTTGCCTAATAAAATACCTCATATACATTGAGGTTGCTTTGTGTGAGTAATATTCTCTTGGTAATATTGTGCATAGTACTGTAAAATAACAGGGTTGCACTATTATTGTTCTTTCTCTCTTCTCATCCACGCATGTGAGCGGAGGTGCTGGGAGACAGCTACAAGCGGAGGATACTTGACACAACAAGGAAAGTCATTCTACTTACCCAGCGTGACACTTACCTCATATGGATTGAGGTTAAGGAGAGTAAGTAGAATCCCCTGAGGGGATAGTGTGCCACACAGCATTGGGATTTCACTCTTTCCGTTTTTCCACTCAGTATCGCTCTTGGACTTTATTTTTATTGCAAACTGCATGTTTTAATTGTTGTGCTCTGCTAATTGTATTTGTATTTGTCACACCTGGTGTTTTAAGCACACTAGAATAATTTGATTGTTTATTGTGTTTTCTATATGAGTAAGAGCTTATACTTAATATTCTAATTTTTATTATTGATCTCTACACGTTCTATACAGAGTCATTTCCTTTTTTGCTACATGGTAATACAACTGTATGCACATCAATAGCGGTCTTAATACGACCTATCAAATCATTCATTTTCTGTAAATTCCATCATTGGGGCCGTTTTTTGATACATTGTGCCCATGGTATCTTATTGATATATATATATATATATATATATATATATATATATATATATATATATATATATATATATATATATATTACTATCACCCACGCTAGCTTAATACTTAGAGTACTTTCCCTTCAATAGTCCCTCTACACTGAGCGCCCTCTACATTTTACTATCTCTTGGTTTAATATTTTTGTTCTTTATTAGGATTGTGGGGTTTGGGGATCCCACTATCCTAATAAGTAAATTGGGGCAGCATAGTGGACATATATGCTTTTTTCCTCTAATAGGGATTTTTGAGACCAACACCTGTTTTTGCGCCGTTATCACAAACCCGTTCTTTCTCAATATGTATTTACGTGCTTATATATTTCTGTAAATACATATTACACATAAAAATAAATACATATGTATACATACAGTATATACATATGCATCTTTAGACATGTATATGTATGTATCTCTATGTTAAAGACACTTGCCTGAGATTTCATATCTTTGAGCCCACGGGGGCCTATTTATTATGTGTCTGCCCGTCATGATCCGATCAGCGGATCATGTCCGACAGACATCGCTGAATGCGGAAAGCAATACAGCTCTCCGCATTTAGCATTGTACCAGCAGCTCTTGTGAACTGCTGGTGTAAGTAACAGACTTGTTTTTTCTTACAGCGCTTGTGTATGGGACGACCTATAGCTCCTGTCTAAGGTGGGTCCCCAAATGCCCGCGGTGTGCAGTATAGTTAGAGAAATAGTTAGATAGGAGTGCCAAAGGAGGCAAGGCCAAGGGTTAAGGGAATGGTTAGTTTAATATAATCAGGATTGGAATTAGTCCTGTGTAAAGTTAGACTATAGAGGTTGAAATAGTCCTATCTTATGTGTTAATAGATTCATTAAATGCGTGAAGTCCAAGCGTTATATACCCTTAGACTGGGGGTTGTGGTAACATTCGCTAATTAGAGTGCAAGTTTAAAATCAAAATTGTATGTATATTACAGTGAAGAATTGCTCGAGAAATCAATGAGTGGCACAGAAAATACGTTTTTAAATAAAATAACAGAATTTAATATCAGTTATATACACAAATATGGATCCATATCGATATTGGTATTACCTTAAAAAACAATATTTCTGTATTACCCTAAAACATTTTTAATGAGCTGAAGTCTATCTGACAAGATCTTCACATATACAAGAAAGGGGGGGGAAGCGTAACACGTTTGTCAGGTTATTCTCTAATAAATAAACCTGCTTGATGTGTAAGTGTGCAGGAGTAGAAATTGACAATTGATTGAAACATACATATGGTAGTGGAGTGAGCTGAAATGTGTGAATAAATAGTATAAACCCTAATATTGGGAAATTACCCTATAAGCAATATACTTTGGGAAATCAGCATGTAAGCAATATACTTTGGGAGATCAGCATATAAGCACTGTAATATGTTGTGACAATTATATAACAACTGTATAACAAATGCTAGATATTCTAATTAAGATAACAGTATAAAAATAGCAGTATAAAAAACAGATATAATGTGGGAAAGTAACGTGATCTCCAGTAAAAGTGGTGACAATCCAAATTGGTGGGAAATAGTTCAATCCGTGAAAAACATGTAATCCAAAGATTATGCAAAGAAAATTAAATCCACACAAAATCGTATTTAAAAATATATAATTCCTTCAAAAAATGGTGATGTCTCAAAAAAACGGAAAAATAGCTAGTGTGTGCACAAACTAGTGAACGTGATCACTGAAAAAACATATAAAAAATAGAGAAACTTTAAAATACTTTAAAAAACTTCAGAGAGCTTGTTATTCTCAAAAAGTAGTCTACAATCAGCTTCCTGATAGCAAAGGTCCCTGAGATGGCAAAAACAATAGTTCAGAAAATGGAATAAAAAACAAAGTTCGATTAAAAACAAAACAAAAATAGAAGAAAGTGCCTGGGGAATCCTCAAAACCTGTAAACAAAAGATAACAACATAGTGTGATATTGCTATTAATATCCAATAGTTAAAAGGAATAATGCTCACCATATACTTGTCAACGCGTTTCGGCCTGCAATAGAGGCCTTTCTCAAGACTAACCTTAGTCTTGAGAAAGGCCTCTATTGCAGGCCGAAACGCGTTGACAAGTATATGGTGAGCTTTTTAGGGAGCATTCTATAAAAGGTTTATTGATGACCTCATATTCATCAGTACCTTTGATCAAAGAGAGACAGAGAGGTTTGTAGAATACCTCAATTCCTGCGTACCAGAGATTAACTTTACGTATGAGTGGCATAAAACAGAGATTAACTTTCTTGATATTAGACTGATATTTGATTTTCAGTCTAAGGAAGTGCATACATCTTTGTATCGTAAAGCCATTACAGCCAATTCACTATTGCATGCTTCGAGTGCACACCCGAAGCATGTATTTAGGGGAATTGTAAAAAGTCAGTTTCTGAGAAATAGACGCATAAATTCTAAAGAAGATACCTTTGAGGCTGAAGCTAGTGCTTTAACAACTAGATTCAGACAAAGAGGGTATTCAGACAATTTGATAAAAGACACACTTAAAGAGGTTCAAAAATGTAAGAGGGGAGACCTCTTGGGAGGAAGGAGGAAGAGACAGGAGAATAAAGATGAAATATGTAAGAAACCCATTTTTGTAACCAAATATTCATCACAGTACTATGATGTGTGTAGGATAGTGAGGAAATATCTGCCCATTCTATATGGGGATGATCTATTGAAGGATACCATTAAACAGGGATGTAAATTTGTACATTCTAGGAATCTATCATTAGGCAATATGCTTTCTCCTAGTCAATTGCGAACCCCAAGAAGTAACAGTTCCTGGCTTACACACAATGGTACATATAGATGTGGAAAAAATTGTAAAGCATGTGAACATATAAAATTGGGCCCTAATTTTATGTCACATTCAACTGGTCTGAATTTTGACACAAAAGGATGTATTAAATGTTTTTCTACATTTGTGGTATATCTGATTGAATGCTCGGTTCATTCCAAACAGTATATAGGAATGACATCTCGAGAAGTCCGTACAAGGATAAGGGAGCATTTGGGATATATCACAAATGATGTGAGGTGCTCAGAATTAGCACGACACTTTATAGATGAACACCATCAGAATGTGTCAACATTCAAGTGGAATGCTATTGAACTAGTTAAAAGCCCCCTAGGGGAGGTGACAGGAGATCCATTTTAGCCAGACAGGAAGTCTATTGGATTAATAAGATGGGCACGTTGACCCCAATGGGTTTCAACTCAGCCAATGATATCATAAATTTTTGGGAGTAAAGGTGGTAATAACCTCTTTACCATACGTGCACAATCTTTTATGTTTAGTCATAATTTTAGTTTTAGACCCTTTTGTTTATGTGATGTCTCAAGAGATACTTGGTGGTATGAATTTGTAACTTCTTGTTTATAAATTATGTATCAACATATAAATTGATATTATTGATATTATTGTTTATCAACTAATGAAGTAGGTCTAACTAATAATTTTATAACGATGATAATGATCCACATGAACTAGTCCTTTCAATAATATTGTCATTATGTCTTTTGATGTCTTTGGGACATTTTAAATAACATTCTAGTATTATTCCCTTTAATAAACTTATCCACATCCTCCCTCCAGCAACTCACCTAGAGCTATATAGACGAATAATAAAAGATCTTTAGAGATCTTTTTTACATGTTCAGTATGGCTATTAAAGTAGAGGTATATTATTAGGTTAGAGTATATGCAAGGGATATAATGTAGAAGTCTGATTTTCTAAATAAAGGGAACAATATTTACAGGAGACTAATATAAACAGTATCACACATAACATGAGTAAGAGATAGGGAGGTCTTTAGGACCTAGATGTTGCCTCTAATCAAAGTGGTAGTTGTATGTTTTTAGAGTACCAATCAGGTGAGAGTTGGTTCTTTAAATGTATGTAGTAATTAACTTCACAATGAGTCTATGATTACGGCAAATCCATGCTGAAACGCGTAAGACTGTGATCTTACCTACACTTTGTACATTTTTTGATGCTGCTCTACAGATTTTAATTGTTTGTACTATGTGTACACAATAAATGGACGTTTTATTATTATTGAATTGAGGGTCGTGGCCTTTTTTGGAAATTGTTTTTTTTTATTAGAACACTGATATCTTTCAGGAATCCTGAATATCCCTTGACATGTATATATTTTTTTTTAGTAGACATCCCAAAGTATTGATCTAGGCCAATTTTGGTCTATTTCATACCACCATTTCACCGCCAAATGCGATCAAATACAAAAAATCGTTCACTTTTTCACAAATTTTTTCACAAACTTTCGATTTCTCACTGAAATTATTTACAAACAACTTGTGCAATTATGGCATAAATGGTTGTAAATTCTTCTCTGGGATCCCCTTTGTTCAGAAATAGCACACATATATGGCTTTGGCATTGCTTTTTGGTAATTAGAAGGCCGCTAAATGCCACTGCGCACCACAAGTGTATCATGCCCAGCAGTTAAGGGGTTAATTAGGGAGCTTTTAGGGAGCTTGTAGGGTTAATTTTAGCTTTAGTGTAGTGTAGTAGACAACCCCAAGTATTGATCTAGGCACATTTTGGTATATTTCATGCCACCATTTCACCGCCAAATGCGATCAAATTAAAAAAAACTTAAAATTTTTCACAATTTTAGGTTTCTCACTGAAATCATTTACAAACAGCTTGTGCAATTATGGCACAAATGGTTGTAAATGCTTGTCTGGGGATCCCCTTTGTTCAGAAATAGCAGACATATATGACTTTGGCGTTGCTTTCTGGTAATTAGAAGGCTACTAAATCCTGTTGCGCCTCACACGTGTATTATGGCTAGCAGTGAAAGGGTTAATTAGGGAGTTTGTAGTAAGCTTGCAGGGTTAATTTTAGCTTTAGTGTAGAGATAAGCCTCCCATCTGACACATCCCACCCCCTGATCCCTCCCCAACAGCTCCCTTCCCTCCCCCCCCCCCACAATTGTCCCCGCATCTTAAGTACTGGCAGAAAAGTCTGCCAGTACTAAAATAAAAGGGTTTTAAAAAAAAATGAAATTTTTTTTTTAGCATATTTACATATGCTACTGTGTAGGATCCCCCCCTTTAGCCCCCCAACCTCCCTGATCCCCCCAAAACCGCTCTCTAACCCTCCCCTCTGCCTTATTGGGGGGCCATCTTGGGTAACTGGCAGCTGTCTGCCAGTACCCAGTTTACAATAAAAAGTGCTTTTTTTTTGTTTGGTTTTTTTTTTTTCTGTAGTGTAGCTTCCCCCCCCCCCCACACACACACACACACAGACAAACCCCCACCACCTTGCTGATCGTTTTTTTTTTTTTTATTTTGACATTTTTTTTATATTTTTTATTTCCACATTTTCTGTAGTGTAGCGGTTCCCACCCGCTCCCACCCCGTGCACGCGCCCGCCCCCCCACCCTCCCGTGCACGCGCACGCACCCGTGCGCGCCCCCAGCCACCCCCGCCCACGATCCCGCCCCCCTTCACATCAACAGGGCCATCGATGGCCGCCACCCGCCTCCCGGTCCGGCTCCCACCCACCAACGCAGGGAGCCACCGATCTCCGGTGCAGAGAGGGCCACAGAGTGGCTCTCTCTGCACCGGATGACTTAAAAAGGTTATTGCAGGATGCCTCCATATCGAGGCATCACTGCAATAACCGGAAAGCATCTGGAAGCGAGCAGGATCGCTCCAGCTGCTTTCCACACTGAGGACGTGCAGGGTACGTCCTCAGGCGTTAACTGCCTTTTTTCTGAGGACGTACCCTGCACGTCCTCAGTCGTTAAGGGGTTAATAAGGTAATCAACATTTTAGCTTACAATTGGATAGAAAAAAAATTCTCTGTCAAAATGGCCATCAGTAAACTTCCTGAATGAGTGGAAATAGAGGATTCAGCAGTTTTCAAGCCACCTGGTAAATAAAGTAAAATTTCCTCATGCTTATTTTTTGTTTATCTTTGCAGAGAAACAAATCTATATTTAAAAAATATTCAACTCATCTGTCTCTAAAATAAATTATTTGGAGTTAAAGGGAATGTAAACACCAAAAATGTTTATTGTTTAAAAAAGATAGATAGTTCATTTATTTACCATCCCCCAGTTTTGCATAACCAACACTGTTATAGAAATACAGTATACTATTTACCTCTGTAATTACCTTTTATCTAAGCTTCTGAGACTGCTTCTTTATCTCAGATCTTTTGACAGACTTGCATTTCAGGCAAATAGTGCTGACTCTTAAATAACTCCATGTGTGAGCACAATAAAACACACAAACTAATGCCCTTTAGCTGTGGAAAAACTGTCAAATGCATTCAGATTAGAGGCGGCCTTCAAGGACTTAGACATTAGCATATAAGACTACCTAGGTTTAGCTTTCAACTAAGAATACCAAGAGAACAAAGCAAATTTGATGATAAAATTGATTAGAAGGGGCAGAGCTTAGCCACTTGGAAAGATGGTTACTTAAGATCACAGCTCTCAGGCCCACATTCCCAAACCCTGACAAAATTGGCCGCAAAACACATTCTAACCCCATCTACAAGGGAGACAACACTCCTTGGACCCCACCAACAGCTCCAGTCGAAAAAAATAGCTGCCTCTGCAAGAGAAAAAAAAACACACCATGGTGCTTCATTTTCAGCTTGCTAGCACACGAAGAGGCACAGCTGTAAGAAGCACAACACCCGATGTGCTGATAAACACCCTTAACCAGCGATTGGCTAGTGCACAAGGTTATTTGGATCAAATAAAGCTTTATTAAACGTCTCCCACGAGGCTGGACCGCACAAGCACACAGGCCCCAGCACAGTCAGCCTGCTCTCAAAACACCCTCTCGCACAAGCCAAACTACTGTAGGCATCGTGATACTTGCATGGAAGGGGGACACAATAACACAGCTACTCTGTAATATATATTTGCCTTCTACTATCAGGCCCACACAGGACAGTGACTTTTTTGCCTCACAGCATCTTAGTCCACACTAAGACCTGGCATATAAACTTGAAGAGTGGTCTCAAAGTGAATAAACCTGAGGAACATTAAACCACAGCCCAATTAACCTGATTGCAGCATGAGACCACATATTTATGTGCTATACCACTGCATAATCCGTTGCATTTCCCCCCACCCATTACTGCGGAAGCAAATAAATTGTAAGTGAAAACTGTCTGAAGACAACTGAACTAGTAGGTACACACACAAAAACTAACATATTGCACAGTGACAGTCAGGTGCGAAGTTCTTTACATATAAGTAATAGCAATCTTGATAACGGCGAATCCACACACTGCAGAAGAGGATTAAATACTTTTAACATCCTTCTTTATCCTTATAAAGATAAACTCACATACAAAGAATGCCTGGACGCAAATCTAATCGGCCGGAAGGGCACACCAACAACCAAAATGGTACAACAACCAGAGATTATTCCTCCACCTACCAATTTGGTTCCTGCTAACAATAACATGCAAATGGAGACCCTCCACGGCCACTTTGACTCCACAGGCCTTACAAAGGAGGACTTAAAATCACTATGTACCAAAGAAGACATCAGAGAAATTAAGACCGAAGTGAAGAGCTGGTATGGAGACCTGAAAAGGGACCTTACAAGAGTGTCAAAAAAGTATCGGCCCTGGAAGAGAATCACAACACTACCTATAACGACATCCAACATCTCGTTTAGTATATGACCAAGATGAAACAATCCACCACCTCTTGGAAAAGGTAGAGGACTTAGGCAACAGAGGAAGGAGAAACAACCTCTGTATCAGAGGCATACCTGTAACCATTCCACCAGCGGCCCTGGAGGGCTGCCTACAGGACCTTTTCAGGACAGTCAAGGGAGATAATAGCGCAGCTGAAATGATTATTGAAAGAGCTCACCATGCCCTAAGGGTGAAACCACCGCCAAAAGCTCCTCCATGAGATGTCCTGCTCAAACTACTACACTTCAAAGACAAAGAGGAAATACTGAAGCATTCCAGACAAAAGCAAAACCTCACACACGCTGGTAATCGCATACAGATCTTTGCAGACCTGAGTCCAACAACTCTCCAGAAGAGGAGAGACCTCGACTTCATCACATCAACACTATGAGATCAAACAATTGTATACAGATAGAGTTTTCCTGTGAGCATAATAGCAACAAGGGGAGACAACTGGAATCTGTGATGGTATAAAACAAACACACAGAAGAGCGCCTCCTAGTGTAATAAAGTACAGATGGTGTACAAATATGTGATAACAGATATTCAGGTACTCACAAGTGTGGCAGCACTCACTCACAGGTCTGAGGAAACAGGAAGCTAGCTGAGAAACTAGTTGCATTTTAGCACACAGTGATATTTGTATACACTGTGCTTTTAAAGACCATTGTTTTAATAAAAGTGATTTTGAAACTTATCACTTGATTGAGACCCTGTCCTTGTTCTGTTTGTGGTTGGAGACTACATCCTAGACTGAGACCTGTGGGAAAAGAACAGTGAGCTTGGACACTGTGAGATTCCAGTATGCACTACTAATCACGAGTGAGTGCTGCCACACTTGTGAGTACCTGAATATCTGTTATCACATATTTGTACACCATCTGTACTTTATTACACTAGGAGGCACCCTTCTGTGTGTTTGTTTTATACCATCACAGATTCCAGTTGATCTCTTCTATTTGGGAAGGAGCTGCCGTGTATTCAAGAGTAAAAGACCATTGGAAGCAAGTCCAAATGGACAATCTTTTTTCAGTGATTGACTCACCTATAGACTGATAAGTTATATCATTTTGTATATTTCATCACATTTTATATACACTATATTTTTGTTGTACTTTGTAATCTTTGACACTATAGGAGTGATCTAGCACTATATATATTCTGTGTATATTAGCGCCCCCCTTGAGTGGTGACAGAGTATTGTCATCAGATTGGTAACAAGGAGAGACACCAGCGCTATATACAAATCTGCCAAAAATCTGCCACACTTTTGTGAAGCCTTGAGGATATCCATAACATCGCCAGGATCCAAGCCGCCTGTTCCAAGAGATCTTTCTACAGCCACGGGCAGGATAGACTCTGCATCAGAAGAACCATCTGGATAGAAAACCTCTATGCAACCGAAAGTGACAGGTTCCAACACAGACATTGGGGACAATAATTGACTGCCTATACCTACCTTCATGTTGGGACTTTAGCCACCTTCACAAGGCCATAGGTTGCATGTTTTATTTATATATCTGTATGTTTCAGAGTAGGGTTTCAGAATTGGGGATACTTCCCTCATTGTTACAGTAATGTATTTCTTTTTTTTCCTTATTGCTAGTGACTGTTTCACTTCGGACCTAACTAGCAAATCAAGTGGTACTCTTCTAGTTGTATTTTTTTTGCAGTTCTTATTATCTTGTATTTTGTTTGCTGGTTTGATATATATCTGATTGCTGCCTTGTTGTAAACACTAAACACCTGGAGGCAATATCTTAAACACTCCACCATCTTGATTCTTGGACCTCTCTCAAAATCTACTACTCCTCTCAACCTCATATACCGACAAACTTATCTAACTTACAGTATATATACATGACTGCCAAATCCATACCCCAGTCACGCCCACTTACACTGATAACAAATAATGCCAAGTGCTTGAACAGGCCCGAAAAGAGATCTATAGCTTTCAAACAGTTATACAAAGACTCAGGGGATATCATCTTTGTACTAGAGACACACTTTAAAAAAGGGCGGCAACCGAACCTCATTAGCAACAGATACAGAACCTCTTTCCTAGCATCAAGGGATTCAAAAAAGGTGGAGTAGGTATACTCATTAGTAACACAATTAAATTCTGGCCAGCTCACATAGAAAAAGATGTAAATGGGAGATACATAATAGTCACTGGCCTACTCTTTGGTAATTTAGTGACACTAGCAAACATCTATCTTCCAAATCCAGATCAACACATATATCTCAAACAAATATGCTATAACCTTTTAGAGCACTCAAAGGGCAGATTATTTTTAAGTGGGAACTTAAACCTTCCACTAGATCCCTCTATGAACACCTCCATTGGCAGGTTCAGTACACTGCAGACAATTATTAAAGTTGCAAACATCCAACTGAAACTCTTAAAATTACACGACATATGGAGAACAGCAAACCCCAACTTACGAGACTATACTTTCTACTCTCACCCACATCAACCATACACCAGTATCTACTACCTCCTGACTGACCATGATTAGCCAAGCTAAGATCCTACCAATCACGTGGTCGAATCATGCTCCAGTGATGTGCAAAATAGACTGGGCGAACATCCCTGCTCTGCCACAAATCTGGAAATTAGATGAGCATACCCTTGATAACCCCTTAATTAAGGCCGAAATAGATAACACACTGGGTCACTACTTCAGAGAAAATGCAACTGACAGCATCCAACAAACAACACTTTGGGAGGCACATAAGTGCGTAGTCAGAGGGAAATTTATCAAACACAAAGCTAGGGAGAGAAAGAACAACAGACAATATCTAAACTCTACACTAGCACAAATTAGGTACTGGGAAACGGAACAAAAATAACCCTATCTTCCATCAGTGTCCTTGTCCTTGAATCTCTAACACAAATTAGGAAAGATCTCCATGGCCACCTTTTAAAGGAATATTAACGTAAAACTACCTTAGAGGTAGACAACTAAATTCACACATATACTCCATTATGGACACACAGGGCTACACACACAAAGACAGCAAAAACATTGCAGAAACCTTCAGGCAATTTTACAAGACACTATATAATCTAAAAAGTGATAGCAGCCAACAAGATAAAGAACACTTCTTATCTGACCTACAACTTCCCTCCCTAACAACGGAAGATTCAGAGTATTTAGACTCACCAATTACAGCAGAAGAAATCAAAACTGTCTTTAAAAACATGCCCAATGGGAAGAGCCCTGGACCAGATGGGTTAAGCATAAAATTTTCTAGACCTATCTATATACATCACATTTTACCACCCCTTATGTCACTGTTTAACTCACTATTAACAGAAGGAGATTTCAAATGCTCGAAGCCCATATTACGGTACTCCCCAAATAAGGAAAAAAACCTTGACAAACCCGAAAATGTCTACCCCATTTCACTACTCAATTCTGACATCAATATATACGCCAAAATACTTGCCACCAGACTCAATAAATTCCTCCCAAAACGGATACACCGAAATCAAGTGGGTTTTGTGCCTTGACGAGAGGCAAGAGATAACACTCTGAAAGCCCTACAATTAATATCACACGCCCAACAACTAAACATCCCAAGGGTCCTCGTCCCCGCAGATGCAGAAAAGGCCTTTGATAGGTTAACTGGCAATTTTTAAGGACAACTTTGAACCAAATGAAATTCTGCAACACTTTCATAAACTACATTTTCTCATTGTACAGCATGCCTTCAGCTTGGGTTACGGTAAATGGCCTTCTTTCCGAAAAATTCCTTATTCAGAATGGGACATGACAGGGATGCCCCTATAGGGATACTGGGGCAAGATTACATATGCAGCGTCGCCCGCAAAAGCCAGCGTTGCTGGTTTATAGTTGGGTATTGATATCACATGTGCTGCGCCGCATATAAATATATATATATATATAAGTATATTTCACCTGTCACCTTCTATTTTTACTCCCATAAACTAACATAGAACCGGGTTGCAAATTGGTATCACATATTCAGCGCAAGGACACAGCAAAAATAGAGAAATCTTACTCCATTTTCACCTCGCCACACATAGGCAGGCGCAGCAAGCCTTGAGCTGAGTATATAAGCACCGTAACTCCCAGAAAGTTTTAACCAACACCAAACGCATGCACAATATCAACCTGTCAACCCCTAATGTGCAAAACCCCAACATCGCAATCTACCTAATAAACGGCTATATTATAAGTATTGCTCTAATAATAGGATTGAGGTTGGTGAGGCTAGCGAGGCTAAAAACGCTTGCGGGAGCATAACAAAAATCATACCGCATTTAGCGCAACACTTGTAATATAGCCGAAAGGGATTAAACCCTAAACTGCCATCACCCACCAACGCAAATATACCTGTTAAAACTATTAACCCCTAATCCCCCATTCACACTCTTCACAATCTACCTAATAAAAGTAGTAACCCCTAATCCGCCATCCCCCCACATCGCAAAGTAACTAATTAAGATATTAACCCCTAAACCACCAACCCCCCACATTGGAATAAATCTAAATAATCTATTAACTCCTAAACCGCCAATCCCCCCCACAACGCAAATCATTAATTTAATTACTAAGTCCCCTAACCTAACACCCCCTAAATTTACCCCAATTACCTAAAATTAAAAAAATACTAAATTACAATCAAAATTAAAAACCTAATATTACTTTTAAAATAGAAAAACTAAGTTTAAATGAATTTAAAATTACAAAAAATAAAAAGTCAAACATTACAGAAATTAATAAACCAAATTATCAAAAATAAAAAAATTAAACCTAATCCCTATGGCCTAGATTTGGAGTTTGGCGGTATCCGTGAAAACCAGCGTTAGAGGCTCCTAACGCTGGTTTTAGGCTACCGCCGGTATTTGGAGTCAGTCAAAAAAGGGTCTAACGCTCACTTTTCAGCCGCGACTTTTCCATACCGCAGATCCCCTTACGTCAATTGCGTATCCTATCTTTTCAATGGGATCTTTCTAACTCCGGTATTTAGAGTCGTGGCTGAAGTGAGCGTTAGAATTCTAACGACAAAACTCCAGCCGCAGAAAAAAGTCAGTAGTTAAGAGCTTTCTGGGCTAATGCCGGTTCATAAAGCTCTTAACTACTGTGCCCTAAAGTACACTAACACCCATAAACTACCTATGTACCCCTAAACCGAGGCCCCCCCCACATCGCAGACACTCAATTAAAAAATTTTAAGCCCTAATCTGCCGACCGCCACCTACGTTATCCTTATGTACCCCTAATCTGCTGCCCCTAACACCGCCAACCCCTATATTATATTTATTAACCCCTAACCTGCCCCCCACAACGTCGCCGCCAGCTACCTACAATAATTAACCCCTAATCTGCTAACCGCCACCTACGTTATACTTATGTACCCCTAATCTGCTGCCCCTAACACCGCCGACCCCTATATTATATTTATTAACCCCTAATCTGCCCCCCACAATGTCGCCTCCACCTGCCTACACTTATTAACCCCTAATCTGCCGAGCGGACTGCACCGCTATTATAATAAAGTTATTAACCCCTAATCCGCCTCACTAACCCTATAATAAATAGTATTAACCCCTAATCTGCCCTCCCTAACATCGCCGACACCTAACTTCAAACATTAACCAATAATCTGCTGACCGGAGCTCACCGCTATTCTAATAAATTTATTAACCCCTAAAGCTAAGTCTAACCCTAACACTAACACCCCCCTAAGTTAAATATAATTTAAATCTAACTAAATAAATTAACTCTTATTAAATAAATTATTCCTATTTAAAGCTAAATACTTACCTGTAAAATAAATCCTAATACAGCTACAATATAAATTATAATTATATTATAGCTATTTTAGGATTTATATTTATTTTACAGGTAACTTTGTATTTATTTTAACCAGGTACAATAGCTATTAAATAGTTATTAACTATTTAATAGCTACCTAGTTAAAATAATTACAAAATTACCTGTAAAATAAATCCTAACCTAAGTTACAATTAAACCTAACACTACACTATCAATAAATAAATTAAATAAAATACCTACAATTACCTACAATTAAACCTAACACTACACTATCAATAAATTAATTAAATACAATATCTACAAATAAATACAATGAAATAAACTAACTAAAGTACAAAAAATAAAAAAGAACTAAGTTACAAAAAATAAAAAAATATTTACAAACATCAGAAAAATATTACAACAATTTTAAACTAATTACACCTACTCTAAGCCCCCTAATAAAATAACAAAGACCCCCAAAATAAAAAAATGCCCTACCCTATTCTAAATTACTAAAGTTCAAAGCTCTTTTACCTTACCAGCCCTGTACAGGGCCCTTTGCGGGGCATGCCCCAAAGAATTCAGCTCTTTTGCCTGTAAAAAAAACACATACAATACCCCCCCCAACATTACAACCCACCACCCACATACCCCTAATCTAACCCAAACCCCCCTTAAATAAACCTAACACTAAGCCCCTGAAGATCTTCCTACCTTATCTTCACCATACCAGGTTCACCGATCGATCCAGAAGAGCTCCTCCGATGTCCTGATCCAAGCCCAAGCAGGGGGCTGAAGATGTCCATGATCCGGCTGAAGTCTTCATCCAAGCGGGAGCTGAAGAGGTCCATGATCCGGCTGAAGTCATCATCCAAGCGGGAGCTGAAGAGGTCCATGATCCGGCTGAAGTCTTCTATCAACGGCATCTTCAATCTTCTTTCTTCCGGATCCATCTTGTCGACCTCCGACGCGGAACATCCTGCTGGCCCGACGGACTACCGACCAATGAAGGCTCCTTTAAGGGACGTCATCCAAGACGGCGTCCCTCGAATTCCGTCTGGCTGATAGGATTCTATCAGCCAATCGGAATTAAGGTAGGAAAATTCTGATTGGCTGATGGAATCAGCCAATCAGAATCAAGTTCAATCCGATTGGCCGATCCGATCAGCCAATCAGATTGAGCTCACATTCTATTGGCTGATCGGAACAGCCAATAGAATGCGAGCTCAATCTGATTGGCTGATCGGATCAGCCAATCGGATTGAACTTGATTCTGATTGGATTGATATCTATAATAAAGAGACAGATAGGAATACATTATTAGACTATAGAAGTTTCCACCCTAAAGGGTTACTGGACTCATTACCAAAGAGTCAAGTATTAAGAGTGGACAGGATAGTCACAGATCCAGTAATAAAAGAAATTAGGCTTAAAGAGATGCAGCAAAAATTCCTTGATAGAGGATATCCTAAGAAAATTTTTGATAAACACATAGATAAAGTTAAATCTAAAGAGCAAAGTCTGGTTATAAGAAAAACAGAGGATAAATTAGTCTTGGTCACTCAGTATAGTCCAGTAAGTGAAGAAGTAAAACGTATTATAAATAGACATTGGCACGTTTTGAGCGAATGCAATAAAAATATAGAAATATTTAAAAACCCACCATTAATGGCATATAAAAGAGTAAGAAATCTGAAAGATCAATTAACACACACAGATGTTGGCTCAAAGAAGAGCGAGAGACAGACATTTATTGGGAATAAAAGTAGAGGTTCTTTCCCATGCCTAGGCTGTATGAGCTGTCACTCTATTATAAAGGGTAAATATTTCTATCACCCAAGAAATGGGAAAAGATATGAGATAAGAGATTACTATACATGTGAATCCAAATATGTAATCTATCTCATAAAGTGTTCCTGTTCTCTGATCTACATAGGGGAGACTACCCGTATGATCAGAGACAGGATATGCCAGCATCGCTCAAACATAAGGTGCAAGAATACTGAAGCCCCCGTGTCCCACCACTTCCTAAAGTGTGGCCACCAGATAAGCCAATTAAGGTGGCAAGTGATAGACAGTGTGGGTCCACAGAGAAGTGGAGGTGATAGAGAAAAGATACTAAAACAAAAGGAAATGTTTTGGATCTTTGAAATGGGGAGTATGGAGCCATATGGGCTTAATAGAGACTTTGATTGGTCTATATTCTTATAAATAACACATTTTTTACTAATGAGAATATCAAAGTCACTATTGTCTATATTACAACGTTATACTGTATAGTACAATTTTTTCTGTTCATTATAGTATTTAATTGTGTAAAGTATAGCCTTGGGAAATTAATACTTAAAAAATTCTGTTAGAAATTTGAGAAAAAATGTTTTGAGAGAAATGTTTTTAATATAAACATGATCCACTACAATTGTGAAGAGTAAAACAAAAGATATGAGAGAAATGTTCAATGTGTAAGCAAACTTTGTATTTAAATTTTAGTTACATGTTATCATGTAATTAGAAATGTTTTTAATGTATTATTACAAATGACCAGTAGAGGGCAGCAGATCCACCCAATGGAGTGGTTGGCGCCAAACTGAGGCCTAGATTTAGAGTTCGGCGTTAGCCGTGAAAACCAGCGTTAGAGGCTCCTAACGCTGGTTTCTTACGCACTCCGGTATTTAGAGTTTATTTACCGCGACTCAAAATACACCTAACGCTCAACTTTCTACCGCCACCTCAGACCCAGTAGTAAACATATACCGACAAAAAAAACATCCACGAATCACAAAACAAATATTACACAAAGTACACTTACACTCATACAAACACTACACTATCTTTATTTTTCATATTTATTTTGTTTTCGTTAAAATACAAAGGATTAAAGTTGCGAGATCTCGGGTGTTTGAAATAAATCCACAAAAATGCATTTTCCCATTGACTTACATGGACATACGGGAAAAGACCCTCATATACCTACATCTAACTAATAACATTATCACAAACATACACTCATCGATGCATACAAACAATATACACCACATGACATACACAAAATTTTTATTTATTACAAAAAGAACACGATTTAGTTACTTTTTCACACAAGCTCATGACGTCACTCACTTTACGAGGAAAACCAGTCTTAGAAAAAAAATTTAGAAATCTTTAGAGCCTCCATTGACTTCTATTGGGAAGACGTGCTCGTGCACGCGAAACCCTCATTTCCCTAACGCACGCAAATAGGGTAGACTGAAAAACTCCAAATACCAGCGCTAGAAAAAACATGATTTGATGTGTTAGACCTAGCAATGATAAATAGATCAAGAAATGACTATTTCCCCATGGTGGACTTATGGTTTTTAATTATTAAATATTCACAACACCATAAATTTGTTTCACACTTTTAGATTACATCAACTACAAATCCACATCACTAGTAACACATTATTATTTCAATAAAATTACATTTAAAATTAAAATAAAATTCTATACACATTTCTGGATTCACAAACACTACACAATGGGAAACACCTCTCATTTACCTTTATTATTGCATTTCAGTTATTCAACTCATATGCTTGCAGCAACTGCATATTTACATAGGCTTAACACATAATCACTCATGGATGCACATACATTACTTTTAACATTCACTCATACATGTGCATTCAAATGATGGGGGAAAAACACATTACATTCTCTAGAGGAATCACAAAACACAACATATGGATTTTACAGTACTTTTAACATCATGATTCCATCACCAGAAACCATTAGGAATTACGTACAACAAGAACATCATTACACCAGATTACAGATGTCACTTTATGGGAAGGAACAACAATGCCAGACCGCTATATAGAAGTCAGCATATGTGGGACACAATCACAATATATACGTATATGTACATAACACGCATCACCCATCACGCAACCACAAAGCACACATTTAGATTTTATTCAGCACACAATAACAATGTAGTCAAATACAACAACACAATGAGGATTTCACAACTACATAGGCAGGTTAATAATATCATGACGTCATTACAAGATTCAACCATACACATCACAGATTCACCACTGTACCGCCCCTTTAGGAACTTTAACACTCAATACTACAATACTACATATACGTAAACAACTGTTTGGAACAGCATTATTATGGAGATTTCAATGGGACAATTAAGAAATATTGTCAGATCGCAAATCACTTATATATATAATACTACAGATGACAGCCGGAAGTTATTCAGTATTAGTGCCATTTTTATGGCACGCATACAATATTGTCAGATCTAAAATCACTTATATATACAATACTACAGATGACAGCCGGAAGTTCTGATTTTTTATGGCGATTTGAATGGGACGCATACAATATTCACATCTCGGCAATCACTTATATATACAATACTACAGATGACAGCCGGAAGTTATTCCGCATTAGTGCGATTTGAAAGGGACGCATACAATATTGACAGCTCGGCAATCACTTATATATACAATACTACAGATGACAGCCGGAAGTTATTCAGTATTAGTGCGATTTTAAAGGGACGCATACAATATTGACATCTCGGCAATCACTTATATATATATACAATACTACAGATGGCAGACGGGAAGTTCGGAATTATTATTGCGATTTTAAAGGGACGCATACAATATTGACAGCTCGGCAATCACTTATATATACAATACTACAGATGACAGCCGGAAGTTCTGATTTTTTATGGCGATTTGAATGGGACGCATACAATATTGACAGCTCGGCAATCACTTATATATACAATACTACAGATGACAGCCGGAAGTTATTCAGTATTAGTGCGATTTTAAAGGGACGCATACAGTATTGACAGCTCGGCAATCACTTATATATACAATACTACAGATGACAGCCGGAAGTTATTCAGTATTAGTGCGATTTTAAAGGGACGCATACAATATTGACTGCTCGGCAATCACTTATATATATATACAATACTACAGATGGCAGACGGGAAGTTCGGAATTATTATTGCGATTTTAAAGGGACGCATACAATATTGACATCTCGGCAATCACTTATATATACAATACTACAGATGGCAGACGGGAAGTTCGGAATTATTATTGCGATTTTAAAGGGACGCATACAATATTGACAGCTCGGCAATCACTTATATATATAATACTACAGATGGCAGACGGGAAGTTCTGAATTATTATTGCGATTTTAAAGGGACGCATACAATATTGACAGCTCTGAAATCACTTATATATACAATACTACAGATGTTACTTTATCGTTTACAAACAATGTTGCAGCAACATTGATCGATCACATTCGATGCACATTATACACAACTATGCACTTTCATTCATGTTAGCCTGGACGTGTGCTTGTTACTATAAGATCGCGTTTAATAAATATTTATTACGCATATGATCAAACATTACAAACATGCACTGTATGTGTGATATTTGACACTTTCACATTGAGAATCATTGTTTGAAACTAACATTTCAGCAAACAACAAATAAACGCCCACTGTGAAAGCATTCGCGCCGCTCACATACAAACAAGTGAATACAATCAGCAATCATTACAAACTCAATACCATTGGACTAATTGTACTATAAATCCCCCAAACAACATGGCCAATGCATCACTTGTGATCCACATCAGATCAAGTGCATACCTTGTTACGCTGTTTTGAAAGATGGATGACGATGACATGGTAGACACTGCTGGTGCTGCTATTGGCGAACTAGCTGTTGGTCGAATCAGGCAGCCTCGGCGGCTCAGACCGAGACGAAGGGGTCGTCTGGTTCGAGGTCCTCGTGTCTACAGGGTGAGACCCACCTTGGAAAACATGAGTGACTTTGAGGTTTTTGATAAGTATCGGCTCGATCGCGAACAGCTCATTGGCCTTTACGATCTTCTTAAACCTCATTTGGAGCCACGTATACAAATAAGGACTGCTGTTCCCCCCATGAGTAAGATGCTAAGCTGTCTATACGTCCTGGCCTCCGGGAGTTTTCAATCCGGAGAACTGTACATGCATGGCCTGGCTCAAGGTACATTCTCTGGGGTGTTTGATAACTTTCTGGACGCCATGGTACGTATCAGTAAGCAATACATAGGATTCCCACAGAATGATGGTGATTGGAGGCGCCTGAAGCGGGAATTCTTTGATATTGCTCAATTGCCCAATGTCTTGGGAGCCATAGATTGTACCCACATTGCGCTGCGTGCTCCAATTGATGACTTGCCCTTCAGAAATCGCAAACATTTTCATAGCCTCAACGTGCAGTATGTTTGTGACGCACGGATGAGGATTATGCATGTGTATGCGAATTTTGGAGGGGCTTGTCATGATGCCCGCATCCTCTCTCTGTCGTCCCTGTGGAGCCAGTTTGAGGAAAGACAAATGCCCCCTGGTTATCTCGTTGGTGAGTATTTGTGCTCAACATGGTTAATAATGTTGACAATTGGCCCTGTATTTTTTAACTGTTAGCGTCATGTTCAGCTATAGGATTAAATTTAACCATTTGTTATTTACCGACGCTAATGTCTATTTTTATTTAAATGCAGATATGTAGCATGTCTTACCTTAAGTGTTCAGATAGAGAATGCAATGTAACCATGTATTTAGCATTTTACACAAGGTTTGTTTTCAGAACAATACGCATATGTAGCATGTCTTAGCTGAAATGGGAAGCTATTATCTCATGCAATTTAACCCTGTCATTGTCTCTTTCTGCTAATGTCTATTTTTATTTAAATGCAGATATGTAGCATGTCTTACCTTAAGTGTTCAGATAGAGAATGCAATGTAACCATGTATTTAGCATTTTACACAAGGTTTGTTTTCAGAACAATACGCATATGTAGCATGTCTTAGCTGAAATGGGAAGATATTATCTCATGCAATTTAACCCTGTCATTGTCTCTTTCTGCTAATGTCTATTTTTATTTAAATGCAGATATGTAGCATGTCTTACCTTAAGTGTTCAGATAGAGAATGCAATGTAACCATGTATTTAGCATTTTACACAAGGTTTGTTTTCAGAACAATACGCATATGTAGCATGTCTTAGCTGAAATGGGAAGCTATTATCTCATGCAATTTAACCCTGTCATTGTCTCTTTCTGCTAATGTCTATTTTTATTTAAATGCAGATATGTAGCATGTCTTACCTTAAGTGTTCAGATAGAGAATGCAATGTAACCATGTATTTAGCATTTTACACAAGGTTTGTTTTCAGAACAATACGCATATGTAGCATGTCTTAGCTGAAATGGGAAGCTATTATCTCATGCAATTTAACCCTGTCATTGTCTCTTTCTGCTAATGTCTATTTTTATTTAAATGCAGATATGTAGCATGTCTTACCTTAAGTGTTCAGATAGAGAATGCAATGTAACCATGTATTTAGCATTTTACACAAGGTTTGTTTTCAGAACAATACGCATATGTAGCATGTCTTAGCTGAAATGGGAAGATACAGAATAATATAGAAATTTTTTTATTGGTATGTTTCTGACAAGTTTTAATATGGATTATGGTTTTTAAATAAAAAAAAATTATACAACAATATACTAGTTTAAGTATTCTGTTTGAATTATGTTCTGTTCAAAATTTATAGGTGATTCTGGGTATATGAGCCAGCCTTGGCTCATTACCCCCTTGCGTAGCCCGACTGATGTGTCTGAGGAGCGCTACAATAGGGCTCATAAGAGAACCAGGGCGGTGGTTGAAAGGATGTTCGGGCTCCTGAAGATGAGATTCAGGTGCCTGGACCGTTCTGGAGGAGCACTCCAGTACAACCCAAAGAAGGTGGCGAAGATCGTTGTAGCCTGTAGCGTCCTGCATAATATTGCACAGCGGGCTGGGATGCTGCAGGCCGTCCCGGTGGACAGAGACCTCCTCAGAGATGAGGAGGATGATCCTGTTCTAGAGGGGGAATTCCAGGACGAGGGACTTGATGTCAGAGCAGACGTCATCAACCGCCACTTTAGACGGTAAAGAATAGAAGTTAGACTGTGTAGTATTTTCAATAGATGTGAACTCTAGGGAAATGACAAGTAGAGAATTGTGCAAACATGTTAGTATTGATCAAATGTTAGAATTATTTTTAATTTTCATAATATAGGTGATGCTCTGGGCATTGGGTCCTATAGCGAGTCTTTGCCACCTGGTTTTTAAAGAGGACATCAGATGGTAAGTAGAAATGTTTGGACTGTTGCTGGCATGATTTGTACACAAAAACATCATATGGCATACATTTTAAGAAATAGATTTTTGTTTACACATTACTTAAAATGTACATAATCAGAAAGGGATACTCTAGAATGACTATGGTTCAATGTCACACAGAGGTTTTTTATGCTCAATATGACTCATCTTCACACTTGCTAGAAAATAACACAGGTTCATACACAGGCTTAGTAAGCTAGTGACAGATATTTATTATGAAATGGGGGGGTGGGAGAGGGGTACAGAACTGATTCACACACTTGTATGATTTTTTTTTATTAAATTTATTACATTAGGGAGATGACTTAATCTAAAGACTGAAAGGGAACAATTTGAAGCCTGACAGTCAAGATTGCCCAGACTGACAGTGGGGAAAAAGCCAAGATTGAAATTGAAGTATACCAATGGGATCATGTCTGGCATTATCTTTCAATTCTGCTGACCTTGAAAACCATACAAAGACATGTTCACATGGTAAGTGCAAACTATTTGATAGAATAAGGCTGTGGAGACATCCTATTGGAGACACTTAGATGATTTTCTATTTTGTAGATGGTATTTCCCAGTCCTCTATTTAATGAACTGATGAATAAGACACCTATTGAAGATCAACTGTTTACCCCTGAATTGACTTTCAAAGACCATGCATTATCCAGGTTGGTGCATGCTAGTTAAGAATCACATGAAGAATGTTGATTATTGTTAGCTTACATACATTAGTCATACTTATTTCATCATTAGATATTTAGGGATCACAATCAGAAAAAGGAATACATATTATAGTTGATATAGAGGTATTTGAATGGACATGAAATATTAGATTTATGTTCAGCATACATATATTGTTGAAATGTGATATACATTATTATGTATAATTTGAATTTTGGATATTTAAATAGAATTTTTAATCAACAATATAATGGTGTATGTATTTCATTAATTTTAAATCAATTTAATGATTATCTTTAAAAAATGTTGATCAAAGTTAGAGCATAGACACCATATGATTTTAAATGTATTTTATGAATATTTGACAACGTGTGTATTAACTTTGTTCCATTTTTATTATTTTTCTTTTCAGATTGGCATCTGATGACTTCCAGGAATATTTAATTTTTTTCGATTAATTATATTTTGACATGTTAATACTAAACATTTTATTATTAAATACATTATTTTGAACAGATTCTACTAAATATCAATATAATCTGTAAATAAATCAAACTTGGACTCCCATGACTGGTAGTTGGCTATTTGACAAGCACATGCATAAGATAAAATAATGCTTTAATATTAGAAAATAAAATGCTTCCGAGAATATAAATATATATTTTATAACATTAATTGGGGAGTCAGATTCTTCAATGCTTTTATATTGAAAATGTATATATTACAATTATTTAGGATATGTAGTAAAATATTTTTTTTTTTTAACATATAATAAGGTGAAGTGGTTCAATTACATGAAAGTGACAGTGTTGTTGAATGTAAAAATAATTGTATAAGATCATGTATCTTCCTTAGGTATCTAAAAAAATTAATAGAAATTATTTAAATTATTACATTTATGAATGGTAGGTCATTTAACTTGATAATTTTTAAAAATTAGTTATTGGATGCCAGGTTAATCTATGTAATTTTCTAGTGGAGTCATTTAACTATACTTAGTAATATTATGTATTTATTACAATCTTACCTCTTGGGTTAGACATCAAATATCTATATAGAATGTAAATTCCCCTTTTGTTTATTTTGTCAATGTTAAATAAAAATACCAAATGTTTGGGTCCTTAAAGGGACAATCACAAAGTATATTTTGTATAGATTTTTAAAAATATCATACAAGAATTTAAACATATTTAGAAAGTACTATAGAATTACATTCAGTCTTTAAATATACTTGTTTTATAAAAAAAAAATGCACATATCTTAGTCAATGATATAAGGCATCTATATGCAAACAACAATCAGCATCAAAATAGCCTATGTAGAGATGTATTTAATCCAAGAATATATATAATTACAATATAATGATTGAATAACAAAACATATTAAGTTGTTCAAATATAAGAATATTATACAAAATGCATACATAACATATAGCTTAATGTCCCTCTACGCTGAAGGCTAAAAAAGACATCATTTAATAAATATATTTCAGTCAGTGTGTAAAACAATCTAGAATTTAATCTTAATTTGCTTTACTCATATGTTAGACTCATTTTGCAAAAGGAAGGTGCCTAGGTTTATGATATTTTAAGCATTATTGTGAAATGTTTATTTAAAGGGACCTGAACTCAAAATATACTTAAAGGTAGACAGTTAAAAAATTAATGATTTATACATTCTGAATGAGTATTCTATTGGAATCAACTTTAAAACGTATTATGAATGCTCATTGTGATGTTGCTATCATTACTTTAAAAATAAGGCAGTAAATAGCTAATTTATTTGCTTCAGTACTCTGGACAGAACTTGATTGTTTGGAATAATTGATGCAACAATCGTCAAGGACAACCCATGTTTTTATAAAACAATTGTCCGTAATATAAAATATCATTATTGATTTGCAAAGAAACATAACAAGATAACTGTTAAAATTTGATAATCTGATTAAAGAATAAAGTTGATTAACATTTCATGCTCAATCACCAATGCTAAATTTGTTTGGACAGTGTCCCTTTAAGAGATTTAAAGAGTGTATTTACTTATCTTGATATCTTTACATACTTTGCTTGAAAAGCATATCGAGATCGGCTCAATAGATGAAGATTGGTGGATGCACAGAGATGCCTTATGTGATTGTCTCAACCATGTGCATTTAAATTTCTTATGTTGAGGATATCTAAATACTAATGGAAAATGATTCACATTTTAAAGTCTAAACAATCTTCTATCTCTACAGATCATTTGATACAATTGTTTGTAATGTCTCTTTAAAACTAAAGACGCCATTGCACAATAACATATATGAGCACTTCAGACAAATACAAGCTCGAGGTTTATTTGCGAATAACAAAGCTGTAGTTTAATATTTATAAACAGATTATCCAAGTTACTGACATTCTAACCTGAATTTTAACATTAATAAATATTGCGTGGGAAACGCATCTTGAAACACCAGATTAGCATCTTTAAACATTAGAGTCTAATGTCACGCAATAGCACACAATCAATGTGCATTATAAAGACATTTAATAGAGCAATGTCAATACTTCACAATAAATGTATTTAAAGAACAATAAAGACATACAATATGAAATGTGTATTTGTATTAAAGAAACAGACCGTTATTAAACCGAGAAATGTCGACAACATTAATAATGTGACAGTATTAGATTTTAAAGAGTATTTAATCATTAATATTTAACGGATCACGGATATTAAATCTGCGTCACACATATCCGCATGACAGGCCCATGAGTTACAAATAAGTATACATGAAAAAAGAAGTTACAGCACCACCATGAGGTATGTGTAAGGAAGTTACTAAGATATGAAATATTAAGGAACGGCCAATCAGAGTTCATCACACAAACACAACTTGAGTCAGGATGGTCTCACACACATTCTAACAATATTTCAAACTTTTATCCAATCAGATGTACAGATAAATTGTCCCATGGTGCATCTCATGTTTACTTCACCATATAAAAGTCCATTACACGTTGCCATCTTTGTCAGTTCTCTAATGCCTGCTGGTGTATTTGTTTTTATATATTAAATATATATTATATATACGCAACTCGGCAGGCATGTCAGTTCCCAGGTTCACCAAGGAGGAGAGCGCTGCACTGGTCCACGCCGTCAAGGACTTTTATCCCCAGCTGTTTGGGAACAAGAGGAGGTTGACAGATGCGCACGTTAAGAAGGCCCTCTGGGAGTCTATCACCAATGCGGTTAGATTGGTGTGTGACGTCTGGAGGACCCAGGATCAGATCATGAGGAGATTCGGAGATATGAGGTTGCGTTTATCGAAAAAAGTAAACCTCATAAGGGACTGGGTACAAGCCCGTAAAAGAGGTGGCAAAAGAGAGGCCCCGCGGAAACTGTACCTACTCCCTTATGAGGTGACTTTATGCAAGCTCCTCAATCTCCGGGTCCCCAAAAGATTTAGATCCTCGCCATCCTCGGCCTCCTCTTCTTCCCTCCCAGCTGCGGGATCTGAAAGTCCTGACGCGGGGGACAGGGCAGATGCTTCTCCGTCCGGTGGCCTGGGAGGAGATGATAGAGAATCTGAACCAGGTAATTATCCAACTTCATATAATATTCTTATTTTTTTTATTATCCAAAAATGTGTATATAGTCAGATACTAAACCTATACAGATCTCACAACATACACTACATATGATGTTTAGATATCTGATTTTAGATTATTGACACATGAAATAGGAATGATGTTTCTTGCGCTCTACAGAATATGCGTCACAGAGCGGAAATGTAATTTCTCATCCACGTTAACATGGGTTTGCGGAAAGTGGCATTGCTTTATACATATTGGTGAAATGACGGATGCGTAATTCCGCTTGGAATCATTGCGCAATGATCGCGAAAATGGCATTTCTCATCCACGTTAACATGGGTTTGCGGAAAGTGGCATTGCTTTATACATGTTGTTAAAAATTAAATGGGAATTCTTAGATTAGTGAAGAATACAGTATTCTTATTTTCAATATTATAGCTAATAAAAAACCAATAATACAAAACAATTATAACATATGGCCATCAATTGATGATTATGTAATAACAAGCAGATATTCTTAAAGATACAGTAAACAACACAACTGATTGAAAATAAGAGTCCAGGATATATTTTTAATTAATTTAATTGAGGAAACTATTAACTCATGGGACTACCAAAGGATTAATATTTTTCAATTGATTTGTTATTAATGTAAATTTTTTAAACATGGCATGATTAGTATTAATGATATGCAATCCTCATTTAATATATTACAGATATGGATGTGGCTGCTGGATCCTCAAGCCAGGGCTTGTCACAGTATGGTATGTCTCTTTTTAATTGACATTTGTCTTAGAAACATGGACTGAACATTACATACTAAATACACATTGTTCAATATTTAGATGTAATGTCTATTTAATAGATGAAAATTAAATAATTATTCGGATATCCTTAAATAACATATTACATTTTAATTGCATGCTCAATACCATTCATGACATCAACATATGGAGTAGATAATTCATTAACAACAACATTGTGGAATCAATTTAATTTTACATTAAAGGGATACTGAGCTACAATTATTAATATTGTCATTCAGATACAGTATGCAATATTAATAAACACAAAAATATAATACTATCATCATATGTGACATATTCTATTGCTAAATGTATTGTAAAATAAAGAAAGTACGTTTATGTGCATCTAAATTTTGGTTGACCAACCTGGGTTTTTATTGATGATTGGTGGATACCTTCAACAAACAATATTTATTGAATCCAATATTCCTTATCTGCCTTTAAGATTAATATCGAGCAACATTCTAATTATAATAGGAGTCAATGTTAAATCATTTTTTACAGTTTGAACATAGAAATCAATTATTTAAATTAATCATGTCAGTGTCCCTTTAAGACAAAATAGATTCATTCATCTTTACATTCTTTTTATTAAAAACTATTGATATATAAATCACATTCTCTGTTGGAGTTACTTTATAGATATCTGCATACTCTAACAGCACCATGATTACATATTTGTAATAATCAATTTTGTTTTGTATTGTGATAAATATGTGTTGTGTCCTAAACAAGATTACTGTACATTGCAAAAATGGCTCGATGTGACACATGTGTTTGTTTAGATTTGTCAACAGATGCTACTCAATATGTGGTTTGTGTGTATTCTTGTAACTTCTTAAGGACATATGACGGAATTATTCCGTCATAAAACAATTGAGCAAAGTGAAAGGCGTGTCCTTAAAGGGTTAAGAACATTGATCATTGGGTATATTTAGATATGCAATAGCAGCATCTGAGATGACTTTGATGTCTAATGTAGTCTGACATTAAACATATGTTCAATACAGATATTTTTACAGAATCCCCTTGATTCAATCAAGCATTTTCTGGTGTAATGACTGCTCTATTCTTCACATTTTAAAGTTGATTAATGTTAAAATTCTAGACAGATGTGATTTAGTGATATCCCAAATGTGTTTAATAATATATATCTATATCATTCATAGAGAGAGTTGGTGTGGTGAGCCCACAGGAATCCAGCAGTGACATAGAGACGCCTTTGCGGTCTCCTGGTAAGTCCATTGACTCATTTATATGTAATTGAAGGTGTATTGCTAATCAATATTATGATCATGATTCTGATGAAGCATAACATTATAAAAATTCAAAATATTTATCTTCTGATTATATATTAATTTATTTTTCATATTGAACGATTAATAATTTCTACTTTATTAGTCTACACATTTGTTATTCATAAGATGTATAACATATGTTTGTTTCCATTAGATTTTTTGACAACAGTCATCAAGTGATACACACATGAGAAATCTTAAATGTTCTATGTACTATGCTTTTATGAATTTAACATTAATACAAACAATACATTAAAATTAATATTCATTGACAATAACAAATCTATTGTCATTTGTATGCTCCATCAAAATGATGTAAATCATAACTTTGTGTGTGTATATCTTTAATGCAACATTGATGTGCGTATTTGAGCAACAGTAACATATGTTATAATATCTGATCTTAACGTGTACACAACATGTTATGTTTTACAGAGATTGCTGTCACATGTGGGACGGAGGAGGAAGAGGCTGCCTTGGAGTCTGATGGTATGTGAAATATATCTATCATGTTTCCAACATGTTTTTTTTTTGGAAATCATTTTATTGAAGACATTAAAAGTCTACAGCTTTTGCCCTTTAAAAAGGAATATTATTTGTCTGTTCAAATACACTACTGCCCCCTTTCTATATCAGGCAGCATGAAATTCTGCTTGTATATTTATTTTGAAAAATTTCTAATTCATGCCATCATTATGTCACATGCATATTCCATGCCAAAAAACAATAATAAGGTTCAAATTGTACAGACAGTCATTGATATTCATCTGAGTGCCTATATACATACCATATCCTCATTTCAGAATTGTTTAAAAATTCAAACACACTTCGAAGTATATTGAAAACATAATCAATTTGAAATGCGTTGATTTGATGTCAGGATGTATGAGATGTTAATATATTTTCTTTACATTTTCAGATGGATCCACCACTTCTGGTCATCTGGTTTCCGCCTCTGCCCAGTCACAGACCCCTCCCCAGGCACACACCCCTGACCATGGCCACACCCCTGCACAGACCCAGAACCCTGCCCATGACCAAACTCATGACCATGCCCAGACCACTGCCAGCCCTTCACATATTTCATATCCTGTCCATCCCAAAAAACGCCCATACACCCCCCTTCGCCGCTCTCCCCGTATTCTGGCCCGTACAGCTGCCCAGACCCAAACTCCCCACTCCCCAGCTGTACGGCCTACCCCGGAGCGGCAGCTCAGCCCTCCCCAAGCCATTCACATCCCTCCCCAAGCCAATCCCATCCCTCCCCCCTGTCTCAACCTTCATTGTCCTGGGTGTCAGATTGTCCTTCCCAGGCACAGCTGTAAGTATCATTCTAAATACACTTTATAAGATACTTAAAGGTACAGTGAAGTTAAATTGTGATTCAAATCCAGCATGCAATGTTAATCAAATTTATAATTTCATACTCTTATTAATTATTCGTCATTCTCTTGATATATTTTTGTAAAAAAAGTAATTACTATAATTAGTTTAAACAATAAAATAAATCTGGCCATCATTTCTTTATTGTTGGATGAATGTATCCATCAACCAGCATGCACAAACAAAGTTGATAAACAAATATTTGCTTCCATAAAAAGCAACATTCTTGCTTTCAAAATATAGCTTGAGAATTAAAACATATAATGAATATGTGTAATTTATAAAGATTTGTCATGTCATGCTCTATCTGAATGAGTCCATTAAATATTTAGGTTCAGTGTCCCTTTAATTGGATATCACTACATATACCAATCACCACTACTTGGATCCAAAATTTTATGTACAAATGTGGATACATTATCTCTTGTCTAACCCAGTGGGAATGTAATTTCTTCTGGTTGCTATGTTTACACAGCTTGTCCTCAATGCAAAAATGTTTAAGGATAGGTGTGCCTACCACAGTCTAAATTTAATTTTTAAATTTCTGATGTAAGTACAATGTAAATCCTTTAACAAGATTTGATACACTCAAGCTGTATAAGTGGATCATCTAAAACCAATTAAAGGGGACAACATGTTTGAGTAACATGTCCCTTTAATGATTTCTGTCTGTCTGAATAACCTAATTCATGTGTAAAGAATAAATGTAAACTAATTAATGTAAATAATTATTTGTCTTTATGATGACAATGTATGTATTAAAATTTTTAGTCTGTTGTGTAATTATCCTTAATATTTAATTTTATTTTATTTTAGGCTGTGACTCAGCATGGCTCATGCTAGAAGGGATAGCAAGAGTAGAGCAGGCCGTGTTGAGGAACGCAGCTGTCCTGAGAGGGATGAACGACACCATGCAGGCCCAGCTCCGGGTTCAGGACTTGACTCTGCGTGAAATTATGCAATTACGTTCAAGGCCTGAATCTGGAGCTGGACATGCACAGGACAATGAAGAGGATGACCAGTAAGTGGAGGATCTGGATATGCTCCATGGTGGCAGATAAGAATCCTCCGTCCACATGTTGAATTTTTATTGTTAGTGTTGCCATTTGGCCTTTTTTCTGTTTATTGTTGTGCCTGTTGCACTCTTTTACCTTGTCATATGTCTCCAATGGGGCTATGCTGGCCCTTGGCAACTCTCTTCATGGACTGTGATGCACTGTGTTACCTTGCCATGTGTCTCCAATGGGGCTATGCTGGCCCTTGGCAACTCTCTTCATGGACTGTGATGCACTGTGTTACCTTGCCATGTGTCTCCAATGGGGCTATGCTGGCTCTTGCCAACTCTCTTCATGGACTGTGATGCACTGTGTTACCTTGTCATATATCTCCAATGGGGCTATGCTGGCCCTTGGCAACTCTCTTCATGGACTGTGATGCACTGTGTTACCTTGCCATGTGTCTCCAATGGGGCTATGCTGGCCCTTGGCAACTCTCTTCATGGACTGTGATGCACTGTGTTACCTTTCCATGTGTCTCCAATGGGGCTATGCTGGCTCTTGCCAACTCTCTTCATGGACTGTGATGCACTGTGTTACCTTGTCATATGTCTCCAATGGGGCTATGCTGGCTCTTGGCAACTCTCTTCATGGACTGTGATGCACTCTGTTACCTTGTCATGTGTCTCCAATGGGGCTATGCTGGCCCTTGGCAACTCTCTTCATGGACTGTGATGCACTGTGTTACCTTGCCATGTGTCTCCAATGGGGCTATGCTGGCTCTTGGCAACTCTCTTCATGGACTGTGATGCACTGTGTTACCTTGCCATGTGTCTCCAATGGGGCTATGCTGGCTCTTGGCAACTCTCTTCATGGACTGTGATGCACTGTGTTACCTTGTCATATGTCTCCAATGGGGCTATGCTGGCCCTTGGCAACTCTCTTCATGGACTGTGATGCACTGTGTTACCTTGCCATGTGTCTCCAATGGGGCTATGCTGGCTCTTGCCAACTCTCTTCATGGACTGTGATGCACTGTGTTACCTTGTCATATGTCTCCAATGGGGCTATGCTGGCCCTTGGCAACTCTCTTCATGGACTGTGATGCACTGTGTTACCTTGCCATGTGTCTCCAATGGGGCTATGCTGGCTCTTGCCAACTCTCTTCATGGACTGTGATGCACTGTGTTACCTTGTCATATGTCTCCAATGGGGCTATGCTGGCCCTTGGCAACTCTCTTCATGGACTGTGATGCACTGTGTTACCTTGCCATGTGTCTCCAATGGGGCTATGCTGGCCCTTGGCAACTCTCTTCATGGACTGTGATGCACTGTGTTACCTTGCCATGTGTCTCCAATGGGGCTATGCTGGCCCTTGGCAACTCTCTTCATGGACTGTGATGCACTGTGTTACCTTGCCATGTGTCTCCAATGGGGCTATGCTGGCTCTTGGCAACTCTCTTCATGGACTGTGATGCACTGTGTTACCTTGTCATGTGTCTCCAATGGGGCTATGCTGGCCCTTGGCAACTCTCTTCATGGACTGTGATGCACTGTGTTACCTTGCCATGTGTCTCCAATGGGGCTATGCTGGCTCTTGGCAACTCTCTTCATGGACTGTGATGCACTGTGTTACCTTGCCATGTGTCTCCAATGGGGCTATGCTGGCTCTTGGCAACTCTCTTCATGGACTGTGATGCACTGTGTTACCTTGTCATATGTCTCCAATGGGGCTATGCTGGCCCTTGGCAACTCTCTTCATGGACTGTGATGCACTGTGTTACCTTGCCATGTGTCTCCAATGGGGCTATGCTGGCTCTTGCCAACTCTCTTCATGGACTGTGATGCACTGTGTTACCTTGTCATATGTCTCCAATGGGGCTATGCTGGCCCTTGGCAACTCTCTTCATGGACTGTGATGCACTGTGTTACCTTGCCATGTGTCTCCAATGGGGCTATGCTGGCTCTTGCCAACTCTCTTCATGGACTGTGATGCACTGTGTTACCTTGTCATATGTCTCCAATGGGGCTATTCTGGCCCTTGGCAACTCTCTTCATGGACTGTGATGCACTGTGTTACCTTGCCATGTGTCTCCAATGGGGCTATGCTGGCCCTTGGCAACTCTCTTCATGGACTGTGATGCACTGTGTTACCTTGTCATATGGCTCATAGATTCCTTATTTTTACAAGATTATTTATAAACGTTGTGTATGTTTTCTTACATACTAATAAAATACATTTTATTTCACAAATAATTGTCCTCATTCTTCCTGTTATTTTTTGAAAGCTCTAGTTTATGTTGTTGATCCTTAAAGGGACCTACCAAATATATTTGTTATACTGAAATCATATATGTAAGACAATAGTAAATGACTTTAAGATTAACATCTCCAATGTAATCTTATTATTTGTCTTTATATTATTTTCTCTTAGCTCTATCATTGCCTGATTATGATTAGCAGAGTAATTTCTTTATATATGTATATATAGATTGGTATTTGTGTATATATGTATATTTAAATGTTCAGATCCATGTGTGTATTTAGAAAGTCTGCATGAATTGATGCACCTTTACCAAATGATCTGAGTATTGATAAAATGATATAATCCCTGTAAAGTCTTCATTTTATTGAAATAGTATTGACTATGTGTATGCTCTTTTTAAAAACAAAATAATGTCCCTTTAAGTGATGTTGATCACAATTGTTAATGAATGTATTTCCATTTGTAAAGCGTTTTTGTCCTTTTTACAAGAACAAAGACATATAATTTTATTAATAAACAATCTTATTGTAATGTTGACAGCACCTGTATTTCATTTTCAAATCTATATTAGTGTAAAGGTGTAACCAAATAAATCTCTGTGTGTAATGCAAATAATTTAGATGATGAATATTAGTTAACTAATATGTTAACAAAATATATCTCCTCCCATATATGGCTATAGGTAGGCTGACAATAATTAAACCTGAATAAATGACACGTTTAATCAATACATGTATAACTATTGTTATTCAACAACAATCCAAACATATCTTAAAACATCAATGGCATATGTATTTCTCATGTGTATCTTTTAAATGTTAAAGATATACACCATAGCTATAGTTCAAGGTACAGTCAAGTCCGAAAAGATGATTCAGGATTTGTTGTCATTCCTAGATAGCAATCTACACACATACTAGTTCCTAAAATATAAATACGTTTCTTAGTGATATGCCAAGCTGTCACTGAGTCCTTGTATTGTCAGCGGTTTTTCAGCGATCTCGGATGCGCCATGTTGCTTAAGACGTCACCTGCCAGGCTGTCCAATGATTCCTTGTATTGACTGACGTTCTTACTTGATCAGGAATATGCCTTTTATTGGATTGCGTTTTGACGCGATCAAGGATGCGCCTTTTATTTTGGGCGTTCTTACGTGATCAATAATGTGCCTTTCATTGGATGGCGTTCTTACGTGATCAAGGAAGCGCGATGTTAAGACGGCACATGTAAAGGTAAAAAAACGTATGATTGGATTACGTAGTCCCGCAATATTTGTGCACGTTAAAAACGTTTGTGACTGCATCCAATTTTAAAAAGCTTGCGAATATGTATTATTTGCATCATGTTACATTGTTGACCCGTAGCTGATAAAGACCACCACATTCTCTTTTGCTGTATGTCTGGTTGAATCAACGAACTAAAGAAAAATGTTTTCATGCATAGGATATTTCTAGGCAAGTGCAAATCTCTACAGTCCATGTTTAATATGTTTGTCAACAATATGTTCCTTTTTCTTAAAAAATTAATGTTGTGTTTAATGTTGAATATATCTAATTAATAAATAAGCGCTATTGTGTTTGAATAAAGTAATCAATATGCATTTATCTTTATCATATGCTAAATATATGATGCCGACTTCTTCTAAATGTAATTTCGTTGTATATTTTATTAAAGGTTCATTAGACACTCACATTATAAATCAAAAGCTTGGATTTTGTCTCTAGTTAGATAGTCCATTGTTTAACCAATACGTTTATTTTTTCTTCTGTTCTAAGAAAATGTAAGTAATTTTCTTACTCCTCGCAAAGCCTCTGAGTTTCATGTGAGTACATTCTCCAGCTTTCTCCAGTTTGTGTAAAGGGTCTTTTCATATGTTAATGATGGTGTATTGTGTTGTTTTACGGTTGTAATGGGGGTTTCGTCTATATTTTCAATATAGCTAACCCTATTTTATTTTCAAGTGTTTGAAGCTTTTTAAGATTGATATCAGTATATGTTAATCTTGTTGTTTGTAGTAGTGTCTATTACATACAGTTATGTTAAAAATATAGGATACTGTCCCTTGAATGCAAATGTTGTTTTTTGTATCATGTATGAGATCCACATAGTTTAATCTTCAAATATATTATTGTTAGCATATTTTCACCCCCCCCCCCCTCCTAAAAGGACTTTAAACCATATTCATTGTTAAATAAAAATGTCTTTACAATAAAATATTAACACAATAATGTCTCTTAAAGAAAATAGACTTTATTTAACACGTCAATATAAATGTGATTTCAATTTTTTTTTATTTGACAAAGTACATGTAGATATACCAACAAGTTTAAAATATGTGTTAGCATATGTAATGTTGTTAAAGGGACAGTTTAGAAAATATATAATGTTTGTCATTATTCTAAAAGTCAATTCTGTAATATCAAGGATATCAAATGTTTCTCAACAATTGAACATTTGTCTGGGTTTATTTAAATTTGCTATCTAAACTTATGAGGTTGGTGTGCTCATTTCTTCCATCTTGAAGAGTGCTTGTAATCATTATACAATTTGAGCCCTAGAGGGCATTTTGATAGCATTTGTATATGTAAAACCTTGGGCTCATACAGCATATTATTGACCATGTATTGATCATTGATATCTAAAATGTTGTTATGTCAGAACAACAAATAAGTGGTCATTTTTCATAGTCATAGATACAAGGGTAAGCACATAAGTCACACATGTATTTCTCCATGTTTTGTTGTTTCAAACTTTATAATGCGTAATACAGTGTTTTCTTTGTAATCAATAATTTTCTGACTGTCCCTTTAAGCTGTGTTATTGGCATTCAAACAGTAATATGCCATCATGGAAAATTGTTATGGTAATTGAGTTAGCGATTGGGGAAACAGTTTGGACATCACATCACAGAAACCAATCAATATCATGAACAAGGATAGGTATGTGATGATGTGGTTTTCACACACTTATAACCCACACTCTGCAAACAATCTGCCTCCATGGACCCGGCCCCATAGAAGTCGATTATATACAGAGTGTGGTCCACAAGTGTATGAAAACCACATCATCACATACCTATCCATTACACATTAAATTAAAAAAAGCAGTGAAGATGAAAAAAATACTTACTTCCTCTTCCTTCCCCTCTTCCCACGGGGCTGAGGCTCTGGGAGAGGCAACTGCCGACTCCGAAGAGTCCTCCTTGGAGCTGTTGTGGGAGGAGTGGAAGGAAGAGTACTGGGACGACCAAGGTGAGGAGTAGATGGCTAGGGAGGAGAAGATGGATGAGGAGGAGAAGATGGCTGAGGAGGATGAGTAGATGGCTGAGGAGGAGGAGGAGTAGATGGCTGAGGAGGAGGAGTAGATGGCTGAGGAGGATGAGATGGGCCGGCAGGAGGAGATGGCCCAGCAGCAAGAGGCCCAGCAACAAGAGGCACAGCAACAGGAGGTAGACCAGCATGCGCCTCCCGGAAAAAAGTGAACATTTGTTGATGAAGATTAAATATTCTTGTTTGGCCTTCTTCTATTCTATTCAGTATGTTGATGATTTCATTTTGGCCTTGAATAATCTGATTTTGGCCATCAAGTATTCTGTGTCGTCCTTCTATATTTTCTATCCGGGAGGTACGCATCTGGTCTATGTACTCCAGTAGAACCCGCACCTCCGCTATTTCCTCTTGTTGTGCATGTTGAACCCGTGCACGGCGGGGTGCCCGTGCACGGCGGAGTGCGGGTCTTTGAGGGACCTCGGGTTCCGCGGGTTCCGCAGGTTCCTCCTGTGCTTCCGGGGCCTCTTGATCATCTCCCGTGCGCTGTTCGTCACGGGGGGCCTCTTCCCTCCGAAGTGGAAATTCCTCACCACCACTCTCATCCCGGGGAGATGCAGGAGGCTGTGCTGCCTCGTCCCCAGACTCTGTATATAAAAAAAAAATGAAAAAAAAAAATGTATATATTAGCATATTTGCAAATAAAGGTTTAAATGACTTAGCTTACGATACAATTACAAATGCAGAATCATTAATCCACTTTGAAATCTAACAAACAATCAATACTATTTCCGCTTTTTCTAAACCGTGTTTGTGATATCTCTGGTCAATGTGAATGTTTTTGCTTTTTTTTTCAGTCTGTTTAAATGCACACCTAACCTATAGCCTAGATACTGATGCCTCCTGTGATTGTTTCACCGTGTGCATGGCTATTTCTTCATTAAAATATATCTCAAGAATGAATCAAATGAGGTAATATAAGTACATTTGAATGTTTTGTCAAATTGTATTCGCTACCTCAATCATGAAAGTAAATGTTTGCGTATAGTGTCCCTTGAAATACATTTGTATGTGAAATTATTGTTCAATAAGCTTACCGTCAGATGAGAGTGGCAGGTTCCCGGTATCGATTCCTCCGATACCGACTACTTCCACCTCGGAGATGCTGGGACGCAACATTTCCTCCCATCGGCAGTAGTCCATTTCAATGGCAGGGCCGCCACCGGTCCCTGCGGCATGTCGGGCCTCCAGGCTTAACTTTTTTTTCAGTTCAAGTTTACAGTCCCGGTACCGATGTTTGATAGAATCCATATCGCGGTTCCGGCCACCCACTGCATTGACTGCATTCCTAATCTCGTTCCAGAGCCTCCTCCTGTCAGTCGGGGTGGTCTTTTGGTGCTGCAGCATCCTATGCCTGGCCATATAGGCCTCTACGAGGGCCTCCTTCTCCTCCATCGAAAACCTCGCCTCCCTGGTCGCCTTGGCCTTCCCCTGTGATGATGCCCTCTGTTTCCCGGACTGTGAAGCCCTACTCTGACCGCCACTGGGCCCAGCCACTTGGTCATCTTGAACCAAGTGGCTGGGTCCACCCACCGCTTCCACCCCCGCTTCCTGCCCCCCTTCCTGCCCTGTTCCTCTCCCCCTCCCTCTACTCCCCCCTCTACCTGTCCCCTGCCTGGCCTCCATCTCTTCCCTAAACTAAACCCCAAATAATCAAACAAAAAGTGAGTGTGATGAAATTAAAGGGGGTCAAAATAAAGAACTAAAAAGACAAAAAAGGTGCTTAAAGTGTGAGAGGGATGTAAAAAACAAAGAGGGTAAGGAGTCTTTAAATAAACGAAAAGAATAAGACTAAAAGGAGGATATGTAAACTAAATGTAACTAGGGGATGGGTATGGGATGGGTATGGGGTATGGGATAAGAGTAAATGGGATGAAAGGGAATGGGACTACAAGGAATGGGGTATGGAGTGTAGTATGAGGGGGTAGGGGGTATGGAGTGTATGTAGTGTTATTGATAAGTGTATGTATGTATTGAATGTGTTTGCGTGTAAATGTGTTAAGTGTACAGAAAAATCACTCGCTCGCTAACTCACACTACTTCTAATTCTCACTAACAAACACTCCCACTAACGCTCACTAACTACCACTAACTGACGCTCCCACTAACAACTCTCACTAATAACTCCCACTAACTCACTCACGCTCCCACTAACAGACTCTCTCCCACTCCCACTAACTACCACTAACTCACTCACTCTCTCACGCTAACACTACCAACTGACTCTCTCACGCTAACACTAACTCTCAAAAATTCGCAAACTCTCTATTCTTAAACCTCCAATCTCCAAAGACCCAACAGCAACACAGTCAAAGAAGCCATGCTTGTGTGGTGCTTATATACCCTGTGTAAATATTTAATGATGTACCTATTTGCGTTGTAAATAGTGTTCAGGTGTGCTTTATTAGCAATTAATATTATTGCAATGTGTATTAGGTGTGTGAATTTGCGCATGCTCATTTTGAGTTGGTATTTGTGGAATGTGTAGAATGCGATGATGTCATAGTGGTCGTTTTCTCTAACATTGTCCAATAGTATTCTTTTTAAATGTGATTTTGCGATGGTGTGTTCTTTGTGAAGTGTTGTATATGTATGTTTGTCCTAATATATAGTGATATTGAATACGATCTTTTTTCTAGTGTATGTATATCATTTTTAATCCTTGTTGTTATTTAGCGATTTTCCGCATCTTAAAGTATATGCGTATTCCCCGTATAAAATTTTATTAAAACATCCCCCGCTTGTGAATGTGTAATGCTTGTGTGATTTGTTGATTGATTGTTGTTGTGACATTTGCGGCGTGTTATTGTTGTGCATGATGTGGTATGCGTCATATGACTGAGCTGTGCGTATTCTCGCGAGATCGAGTGTTAGGTGAAAAAAGCTATTTTTTTGCTTTCCCATTGATCTCTATGGGAGACTGTCTTACGCGGGCAGTATTACGCGTGTGACATACACGCGTTAGGAGCATCGTTAGATGGTCTTATTTTAACTCTAAATACCGGAGTCAAACAATGCCGTGCGTTAGACATAAACACGCGTGGCGTTAACAGCCCTTTTACCGCCGAACTCTAAATCTAGGCCTGAGGGTTTTAAATTGCAGTGTTTGATAGTTTGTAACTAGCATGAGTAAGAGTGGCAACACTCGAAACGTCGCTGTTTATATACCTGTTATGTACAGAGAATAAAGAGATTTGAAAGACACAGTGCTGTGGACATATGTATATCTATTGCTGTTATTTTATTAGGGGGCTTAGAGTAGGTGTAATTAGTTTAAAATTGTTGTAATATTTTTCTGATGTTTGTAAATATTTTTTTATTTTTTGTAACTTAGTTCTTTTTTATTTTTTGTACTTTAGTTAGTTTATTTCATTGTATTTATTTGTAGATATTGTATTTAATTAATTTATTGATAGTGTAGTGTTATGTTTAATTGTAGGTAATTGTAGGTATTTTATTTAATTTATTTATTGATAGTGTAGTGTTAGGTTTAATTGTAACTTAGGTTAGGATTTATTTTACAGGTAATTTTGTAATTATTTTAACTATTTTAGCTATTGTACCTGGTTAAAATAAATACAAAGTTACCTGTAAAATAAATATAAATCCTAAAATAGCTATAATATAATTATAATTTATATTGTAGCTATATTAGGATTTATTTTACAGGTAAGTATTTAGCTTTAAATAGGAATAATTTATTTAATAAGAGTTAATTTATTTCGTTAGATTTAAATTATATTTAACTTAGGGGGGTGTTAGTGGTTGGGTTAGACTTAGCTTTAGGGGTTAATACATTTATTAGAATAGCGGTGAGCTCCAGTCGGCAGATTAGGGGTTAATGTTTGAAGTTAGGTGTCGGCGATGTTAGGGAGGGCAGATTAGGGGTTAATACTATTTATTATAGGGTTAGTGAGGCGGATTAGGGGTTAATAACTTTATTATAATAGCGGTGCGGTCCGCTCGGCAGATTAGGGGTTAATAAGTGTAGGCAGGTGGAGGCGACGTTGTGGGGGGCAGATTAGGGGTTAATAAATATAATATAGGGGTCGGCGATGTTAGGGCAGCAGATTAGGGGTACATAGGGATAATGTAAGTAGCGGCGGTTTACGGAGCGGCAGATTAGGGGTTAATAATAATATGCAGGGGTCAGCGATAGCGGGGGCGGCAGATTAGGGGTTAATAAGTGTAAGGTTAGGGGTGTTTAGACTCGGGGTACATGTTAGGGTGTTAGGTGCAGACATAGGAAGTGTTTCCCCATAGCAAACAATGGGGCTGCGTTAGGAGCTGAACGCGGCTTTTTTGCAGGTGTTAGGTTTTTTTTCAGCTCAAACAGCCCTATTGTTTTCTACGGGGGAATCGTGCACGAGCACGTTTTTGAAGCCAGCGTTAGCTACGCGGGTCGTTACCGACAAAACTCTAAATCTAGCCGTATGAAAACAAAAAAGCGCTCCCAAACTAAAAACACCCCGTAATCTGAACTAAACTTCCAATAGCCCTTAAAAGGGCCTTTTGTAAGGCATTACCCCAAGTTAAACAGCTCTTTTATATTTAAATATACTAAGTCCACCCCTAACAGTAAAATCCACCACCACCAAACCCCCAAAAATAACAAAAAAACTAACACTAAAAAAATCTAAGCTACCCATTGCCCATAAAGGGGCATTTGTATGGGCATTGCCCTTAAAAGGGTATTAAGCTATTTTACTGCCCTTAAAAGGTTATTCAGCTCCTTTACAAACCCATTAAAACCCTAATTTAAAAAAAAAAAAAAATTCTACATCTAACCCCAAATAGGTACTCACTGTTCCTGAAGTCCGGCGGAGAAGGTCTTCTTCCAGGCGGTGAAGTCTTCTTGTAGGTGGCGATATCTTCTTCCAGCGCAGCAACCACTTTTATCTTCAACCAGGACCAAGTCAGCCATTTGAGCTACTGAAATTCTATTGGCTAATTCAAATCAGCCAATAGGATTTCAGTAGCTCTAATCCTATTGACTGATTTTAATTTTTCAGCCAATAGGAATGCAAGGTACCCCATATTTAAACGTGTACCTGTTAAATTTAGGACAATGCCCTACAAAAGGCCCTTTTAAGGGCTATTGGTAGTTTAGATTAGGGTGTGCTTTTATTTTGGGGGGGAGGTTATTTTCATAGGGATTAGATTTAATTTTTTTTAATTTTAAATTAATCTAGTTTAATCTCAGTTTTTTTAAGTAATGTTAGATTTTTTATTTTAATTGTAATTTAGTATTTTTTTATTTTATGTAATTGGGGTTAATTTAGGGGGTGTTAGGTTAGGGGGCTTAGTAATTTAGTTATTTGTGTTGTGGGGGTTGGTAGTTTAGGGGTTAATAGGTTAGTTAGGTTTAATGCATTGTGGGGGGTTGGCGGATTAGGGGTTAATAGTGTTGATAGGTAGTTGGCGTTGTAAGTGAATGGCAGATTAGGGGTTAATACATATATTAGGTAGATTGCAATGTGGGTGAATGGTGGATTAGGGGTTAATACATATATTAGGTAGATTGCAATGTGGGTGAATGGCAGGTTATGGGTTAATACATATATTAGGTAAATTGCAATGTGGGTGAATGGCGGGTTGGGGTTAATACATTTATTAGGTATATTGCATTGTGGGGGGTTGGCGGTTTAGGGGTTAATACTTTTATTATTAGTTGCGATGTGGGGGGATTGCGGATATAGGGGTTTTGACATTTCGGGTTTATTTTTGGGAGGCGGGTTAGACTTTTACTGCAGATTTATTTTTATTTTTTTCTTCTTATGCGCCGGCAGTTTCACTGGCGACTCTAGAAATGTGTATTTCCACACATTTCTAGACATCGTTAGTTTATCTGACTTACGGCAGTTTATGAACTGATGGCGGGGTTTATGTGATTCCCAGATGTGCAGGGTGAAATTACGGGCTACGTGGGTTTCAGCAGTTGCGCTATATCATGCGCCATGTATGTAATCTCGCCCATGAACGTTTCATATTTTAATATTTCAATAACATCAGGAAACAATTATGGGCTAGTTTATAAGTGAAGCACTATTTTAACGTGCGTCCATAAAGGGGCACTTTAAATAACCAGCCATTACAAGTGGCTGGTTAATGCTCCCATTAGCTTGTGGTTTTTATATCTATCTATCTATCTATCTATCTATCTATCTATCTATCTATCTATCTATCTATCTATCTATCTATATATCTATATATACAGGTGGCCCTCGTTTTACAACGGTTCAATTTACACCATTTCAGAATAACAACCTTTTTTTCCAGTCATGTGACTGCTATTGAAAAGCATTGAGAAGCAGTGCATTTATTAAAATAGTCAGTAGGTGGAGCTGTCCGCTTGTGTTGCAGCAAAGCCAAGCAAGCTGAAATTAATCAGTTTAACCAGACCTGAGCTATCGAGCAGATTTCAAAGGAACAAGATCTTCCTGTCTATAACTCAGTCCAGATTGGAATGCACAGAAAGAACTATTTCCAGAAAAATGCAAGTGAAGTCTGTGTTGTGTGATTATTTTATTAGGTTTATAATGCTGTTTAGCAAATGTTTTTGTTCATTTAACTTAGTTTAATTATATATTCTGTGTTGTGTGATTATTTTATTTGGTTTATAATGCTGTCTAGCATTTAAAGTCTTAATTTCAAAGCTTTAAAAATAATGTATTAGGTGTTACTTATGACAATTTTGAGAGGGACCTGGAACCTATCTCCCTCACTTCCCATTGACTTACATTATAAACTCGGTTTCAATTTACAACGGTTTCGATTTACAACCATTTCTCCTGGAACCTAACCCCGGCATAAACTGAGGGCTACCTGTATATATATATATATATATATATATATTTATTTATATATATATATATAAATATCACCAAAATAAATATGGTTTTACTTCACAAAGATCATGTCAGACTAATCTAATTGACTTCTTTGATTATGTAACAAAAGTATTAGACCAGGGTGGAGCAGTTAATGGAATTAACTTCCACACGAGGTAGTAATGACAAACACTGTGGGTGACTTTAAGAATGCCTGGAATAAGCATAAAGCTATCCTACAAACTAGATATGTTTATACTTTAAGGAAATATCTGGCTCTTATCTGCCATCAAATTCTATCTGCTAGATTACGAGTTTTTGACGGTAAGGCTGTGCGGTGCTAACGAGCCTTTTTTTCTTACCCCTCACTTAATCCAACGCAGGTATTACAGGTCTTCTTCAAGCCGGCGTTAGCCTCAGAAAAGTGAGCGTTGAGCAAAATTTAGCTCCACATCTCACTGTTATACCAGCGCTGCTTACGGTAGCGGTAAGCTACCTTAATTCCGATTGGCTGATAGGATTCTATCAGCCAATCGGAATTGAAGGGATGCCATCTTGGATGCCGTCACTTAAAGGAACCTTCATTCTTCAGTCGCTGTCGGATGGAAGAGGATGCTCCGCGTCGGATGTCTTCAAGATGAACCCGCTCCACTCCGGATGGAAGAAGATAGAAGATGCCGCCTGGATGAAGCCTTCTGCCAGTCTGGATGTCCTCTTCTGGCCGGATCGGATGAAGACTTCTGCCCCTCTGGACGTCCACTTGTGCCCGGCTGGGAGAAGATGGCTCAAGGTAGGGTGATCTTCAAGGGGGTAGTGGTAGGTTTTTTTAAGGGGGGATTGGGTGGGTTTTAGAGTAGGGTTGGGTGTGTGGGTGGTGGGTTTTAATGTTGGGGGGTATTGTATGTTTTTTTACAGGCAAAATAGCTGATTACTTTGGGGCAATGCCCCGCAAAAGGCCCTTTTAAGGGCTATTTGTAATTTAGTATAGGGTAGGCAATTTTATTATTTTGGGGGGATTTTTATTTTATTAGGGGGATTAGATTAGGTGTAATTAGTTTAAAAAAAATGTAAATTCTTTTTTTATTTTATGTAATTTAGTGGGGGGGGGGTTGTACTTTAGTTTATTTAATTTAATTGTATTTAATTGTAGTTCATTGTAGGTAATTTATTTAATTAATTTAATGATAGTGTAGTGTTCGGTTTAATTGTAATTTAGGTTAGGATTTTTTACAGGTAAATTTGTACTTATTTTAACTAGGAAGTTATTAAATAGTTAATAACTATTTAATAACTATTGTACCTAGTTAAAATAAATACAAAGTTGCCTGTAAAATAAAAAATAAATCATAAGATAGCTACAATGTAACTATTAGTTATATTGTACCTAGCTTAGGGTTTATTTTATCGGTAAGTATTTAGTTTTAAATAGGATTAATTTATTTAATAGTAGTAAATGTATTTAGTTTTATTTAAATTATATTTAAGTTAGGGTGTGTTAGGGTTAGGGTTAGACTTAGGTTTAGGGGATAATACATTTAATATAGTAGTGGCGACGTTGGGGGCGGCAGATTAGGGGTTAATAAAATTTAACTAGTGTTTGCGAGGCGGGAGAGTGGCGGTTTAGGGGTTAATACATTTATTAAAGTGGCGGCGATGTCCGGTTGGCAGATTAGGGGTTAAACATTTTAGTTAAGTGTTTCCGATGTGGGGGGGCCTCAGTTTAGGGGTTAATAGGTAGTTTATGGGTGTTAGTGTACTTTTTAGCACTTTAGTTAAGAGCTTTATGTTCCGGCGTTAGCCCATAAAACTCTTAACTACTGACTTTTAAATGCGGTAGGAGTCTTGCCAGGAGAGGGTCTACCGCTCACTTTTTCAGGCAATCGTAATACCAGCATTAGGAAAATCCCATTAAAAAGATAGGATACGCAATTGACGTAAGGGGATTTGCGGTATGCTAAAATCGCGGACAACAAGTGAGCGGTAGACCCTCTCCTGCCTGACTCGTAATACCAGCGGGCATTAAAAAGCAGCGTTGGGACCCCTCAACGCTGCTTTTTAAAGCTAACGCAAGACTCGTAATCTAGCTGTATGTTTCCATTTATTTAATATATATTACTATATATATTTATATACTGTATATATATATATATATATATACATATATAATGTGATCCATATTGACATGATAGCATCACATATACAGTGTGTGTGTGTGTGTATATATATATATATATATATAATAGCCCTAGTTTTTTAGATACACTACTGTCTTTAGTAATATAGTCATATTGAAAAGCAATATTACAACAAATCTAATATCTTCTCAATACAACATAAATGAAAGTTGTTTTTATTCAATCAATTTTAAATAACAAAAAAAAAGCATACAGCAATTGAAAGTATTATTTGAAATAGTGGACTATGCCTATTCACAAGAGCACTCTTTGCTTGTTGCTTATACTCCTCTTCTGGGACATCTCTTGTCATTGTCTAACAGTAGTCAGTAAGCATAGAATCATTCCACTTATCCTGATATCTTTGTTCCATTGCTGAACTGTCTTGGTGGAACCACTCATTTTTAAAAAAACAACTTTATGGGCTATATAAATAGATCATCTACAAAACATTTATGCAAAGAAAAAATGAGTATATAATGTCCCTTTAACATGGTTTCCGGCTTATTGGTTACCCAAGAAGCAATGCACAACACATTTAAATGCTTCCCAAGCCACTTTCTCATTACCCTTGAGGACTCGCATGAAGTTTTCATCAGTAATAAGTTCACAAATTTGCAGACCAACAAACATTTCTTCCTTTACTTTAGCCTCACACACACAGCAGTGTACATTTTCCTCTCAGGTACTTGAAAGCTTCTCCATCCTTGTTAATTCCTTTTACAAAGTTCTTCATGAACATATTTATGTGGCATCCTGGCTTTTAACGTAAAAGCATAACCACAAAACTGAAAACAGTGAAAGGGACAACATTCAAACTTCCACTTCATGCAAGATATATACAGACAATAAACAAAATGATAGTGTAGGGCTGCTTGTCAGCAGGGAACGTATTAAGGGCCTTACCCCCTGCCTGACATGGGATCTAGTAGTGTGAGTGTTACCTTGCAACATTGGGCCTGTGTTCATCCTCTTTGTTCCAGTTTGTTCAAGCGGTTTTTCTGCATCTACATCCAGGATGGAGCGTTCCAAGAGATCTGCGAAAGTGCCCAGCTGTTTCAGGGAGTCTTCTGGGTCCCCTGCACGTTGAGTGTCACCTGCAGAAAAACAGATGAGTAGTCAAAAGGGGTCCGATCCTGTTTCTACCCCTCTTTCTCCCCCGCCGGCCTCTCCCTTACAGGGAGCCTCTTCCCCTCCTCCATCTTCCTCTGCCACCCCTGGGGTTTCTGACCCTGTCCCTGCTTTAAATGGTCTAGGCCCAGATCCCTCCCCTCCTCCATCTGGTACCCCCTCCTTGCTTTCCCAGCCTGTGGCAGGGAGTTCAGAGGTACCCGCCCGCCCCCCCCCCCCTGAAGCTAACCGGGCACGGTTTGGGGGGTCCGGGGGTGGAGGCCACAATTCAGGCCTAGTTAGCGCCAACAGGCCTGTCGGCTGAGGCCTTGTCAGCGGTTGTCTCCCTGGTTCAGTTGTGGCTGCGGTGGCCCCCAGGGGGATGACTGGGGCTTTGGCCCCCTCCGCAGTGCCCATCCAGTCCCTCCAGGCCCCCACGGAAGTGCGGGCCTTGGTAGCATTGCGTCCAGGCCCTTCACTTCCGGTCCTGAGGTCCTCCAGGTGAGCGGCGATGATGTCACTTCCGGCGCCATTGCAATGAGTACAGCAGCGCAGAGTGCAAAGAGAAGGGCCTCTCCCATGCCCACTGGTAAGATGGGAGTGCCCAGAGCTTCTAGTGGGGGCAGAGGGGGTACTAGGGGTCCTGTACAGAGGTCAGTTCAGTCAGTTAAAGGTGCAGCAGCAATTTTGAAGGGGAAAGTTCAGAAGCAGGCACAGGCTTTGAGATCACAGCAGTTTGTCTTAGCAGATGGGAGCATGGGCGTGCAGAGTGGTGCGAATCAGATAGGACAGCTGGTGACAGGGTTGGTAGCTACATCCACTCCGGTGCATTAGGTGGGGCCGGTGGGCCTGAGTGTCAGCATGGTGGACACAGATGCTGCTGCAACTGGGGCTGGGTCAGTTAGTGTAGGCCCACACGCCGCAAGCCTGGGTACTCCCATCTCCTTTTTGTCTCCTCCTAAGGTGCGGGCCATTGGTTCCGGGACCATGGCGACTTCTACTTTGGGAGCGGCATCTGTGGCAGTTTCCTCTGAAGGTGGCAGCTTCCTGGATCCGGTGACATCGGCCAGCGCGACCAGCTCTAGGATGCGAGGTGAGACTGTACTTTTTGGACAGTGGGGGTTGGCAGGTTTGAGTAGGGACTCTGATTCTGACAGTGGGCGTTCACTGGGGTTAAATTCCAAAGGTCAGAGGTGGATGCATCGAATGCTTAGAGCACTAACAGCAATACAGGGTCCCCCGGCGGGGGGGGGGGGGGCGCCGCTAAGGTCCGCCCCTTCGGGGGGTTTAACCCAGAGTGCAGCATTGCTTTAAATGCTCATTTAAAACCCAAAGTGGTTCCTAAAATTAGGGATACCAAATACGATAATGTGTTTGAGCTCTCTATAGAGGCTCACAGGGATAAGGAGCGCAGCGAAGATGGGACAGTGCCCAATAATATCAAGCGCCCAGACAACTACCTTGAATGGTTGCACTGCTTTTGGGTTCTGGCGTCTTGCTACATAGAACAGCACCCAGATAGAGCCATAGATATTATTAAGTACATGGACACGATTATGTCTATTCTAGGTACGGGGAAGGTATGTGGTGTGATATGGAGTTTTGTCACAAGCTGGCTGCTAATCCCGTATTAACATACGGCTCTATGGACATGCACCTCTGGACGAGGTTGGGTCCGGAGCAACCAGTGGATCAGCAACCGCTGAATCAGCCCGACACCCAGCGTATTGCAGCAGATTAGAGCTTGCAGGGTGTTCGGTGCAAAGGGAGGGAATGCTGGAAGTTCAATGATAAACAGTGCGATAGAGGGAGCGGGTGTTCCTTTCACCACATCTTTCTGTATTGCAGCGGACCACACCTGGGCATGGACTGTATGCAAAAAAAGGATGCAGCAGGATCCAGAGGAGCCAGCAGAGGTTTGTTGCAAACAAAGGGCCCAACACCCCTGAACCTGGCCACAATGAAACCGTGGCTGGACACCTACCTGGACAGGAAGGCGGCCTCAACGCTGTTTTTGGTGATTAAAGAGGGTTTCATTATACCACTATCAACGCTGGTTAGGAGGTCATCTCAGCATCGTAATTTAAGATCTGCCAGCGAAAATATCCTGCGGTGGTTAGGGATAAATTGGGTAAAGAAGTGGCATTGCAGCGCAATGCGGGTCCATTTTCCAGGTTGCCACTTCCGGATTTGGTCGTCTCCCCTTTGGGGGTGGTACCAAAGATGGAACCTGGTACATTTCGGCTCATTCAACACATTTCATACCCTAAAGGACAGTCAGTGAATGACGCCATAGATCCATCGGTCAGTTCAGTCCACTACCAGTCTTTTGATCAAGTGCTTAGCTTGGTGAGGCAGGTGGGTTACAGGAGGCTTATGGCAAAGCTGGATATCGAATCAGCTTTTTTTGCTTACTCCCCATTCATCCATCGTCATTCAGGTTAATGGGCATTAAATTCGAGGGTCAATACTACGTAGACAGGTGCTTGCCGATGGGCTGCTCCATCTCTTGTGCCTATTTTGAGACACTCAGTACCTTCTTGTAGTGGGCAGTGGAGACAGCAGCAGGCAGTGGCACCGTTGCACACTACCTCAACTACTTTCTGCTGGTAGGGGCTCCTAGGTCAGGGGAATGTGACCGTATGATGGGGATTTTGAGGGAACTGATGTGTAAATTTGGGGTTCCCCTCACTGAGGACAAGACCCAGGGTCTGTGTACATGGCTCACCTTTCTGGGCATTGAGATAGACTCCAGTGCTATGCTCTGCCGCCTACCCAAGGAAAGGGTACAGCATATGCTGGAGGCAGTTTTGATGGCTGCCGCAGCTCGCTCGATACTTCTGCGGGACTTACAGTCGCTTCTTGGGCTCCTGAATTTCATGGGCAGGGTAATCCCCTTGGGTCGGGTTTTTAATCACCCAATGGAGGAACCACTGAAAGGTGGTAATAGGAAGGGCAGGCAGATCAGGATCACCCCTGACATGCGGGAAGATTTAGGCACTTGGCAGCACTTCTTGAGAGATTTTAATGGGGTTTTGTTGTGGAGGGAAGGCCTGGCATCCAGTCGGGCACTCCACCTATACACTGATGCTGCAGGGGCTTTTGGGTATGGGGCATATTTGGACGGGAGTGGAGCACCGAACTATGGCCCTGTAGCTGGTCAGCACTAGGTCTTACAAAAAACTTGACTTTGTTGGAATTATTTCCAATTGTGGTGGCCGTGGAAATATGGGGTGAGAGGTTGAAGGACCGCTCCATAATTTTCTGGTCCGACAATATGAGCGTTGTCTTCGCTCCATCCCGGGTGGTAGTGAAGTACCTGCACTACTTGGTATTCAAATGCTTGTGGCTGAATATTAACTATCAGGCACATCATGTGCCTGGAGTTAAGAATGTGGTAGCGGATGCATTATCTAGATTTCAGTGGGTGCAGTTTAGGAGATTTGTACCGATAGCAGCATGTCCTTTTCTTCTTTGGCAGATCGCGGAAGATGGGACGCAGTCTGGCCTCTAGTGAGGGCATCTTTGGCCCCAGCAACTTGGATGACTTACTCACGTCACTGGGAAAAGTGGTTAGTTTTCTGCCGCAAAAGATCAGATTCACTAGTTGATAGTTTGCAAGGGCGGTTGCTGGACTGGTTGCTGCATTTGTGGAAGGAAGGAGTTAGAAAAGGTGGAGTACATGGGAGATTGTCAGCTGTGGCATTCTTTAATAAGATGCACTTGATCCCCGATTTATCTGGGTCGTTTTTAGGGCGCCAGGTGGTAAAAGATTGGGGCAGGCTGTAACCAGGTCAGCAACCCATTACAGCCCGTCGCCTGCAGGAACTTATTGCAGGTCTGTCACAGGTTTGTTCGAGTGAGTTTGAGGTCCGTCTTTTCAGTCAAGTGCGTTGCAGGTCAGTGAACTTGTGGCCCCTTCCAAGCAGACTTGGAGGATGGGGATACAAGCGACGCAGGTCAGAGTCTCGGAGGAGTCTCTGCTGCTTTTTATGCCTCAATCAAAGACAGATCAGGAGGCTCATGGGTCATGGCTATCTCTTCCGGCACAAGCAGCAAGGGAACTTTGCCCAGTGGCACTGGCTAAATCTTACATGGAGGTTAGACTAGGAGGTTGGGAGAAATTCTTGGAGCACGAGGACAGGGCCAACCTGTCAAAATATCAATTTTGGCGGGTATTATCCAAAGCAGCATCTTTGGCGGGGCTTGGGTTGGGTTGGGCCGCTGGAAATTGCAGCACTATAAAGTGTACATTTGCCCATCTGCGGGTAGTTGAGTGGTGCATGCAGTTCTGCTTTGCTCGCCCAGGTTTTTTCCTCCCCGCTCCCCCTTTCGTTTTTGCATGGTGTGTTCCGCAGTCTTTGCTCAATGTTATAATTATTTTAATTTGTCCTAGGTGTATCCAATCGGCCCACTAGAGTGTGGATAGTGGGCCACTCCTTTATTCACTGGGCCTACATCAAAGCCCTATTCCTTCCAGATGGACAGCAATTAGGATTGCCCCCTTCTTGGGTATCCCTGCGATGGCTTGGACTCAGGGGGCTGCATTGGACTGATTTGCCCCAGTTACTCCAAGTGACTCGGCATGGATGGGGAATCCCTGATATAGTTATACTACACCTGGGGGGTAATGATTTAGGGTCCATCCCGGCATTGGACCTTATCACGGCCATGAAGTCGGATATTCGTTGGTTAGCAATGACTTTCCAGGGAGTTAGAGTTGGGTGGTCGAACATTATAGCTCGCCTTCAGTGGCATAATTTCCCCCCCAGGGCAGCATATAGGGTCCGACAAAAGGCACTTGTACAGGCCGGACAGCGTCCACTTGTCTGATGAGGGCTTGGTGATCTTCCTGGCTAACCTTAGGAGGTCCTTGCTTACTCAAATTTAAGGGTTGTGGCTTCCTTAAAGTTGATAAGATAGTCTCTTGTGGTGGGAAGTCAAGGCTCCATTTAAGGGAGTAAGACATACGGATGGATCGTATGTCCCTAGGTGCCGACCACGGGGTGCTCCACCCCACGGGCCTGCTGACCGTGCTCCTCTAGGGCGTTTCACTGCTCCGCATGGGCGTGGCCTAGCAGAGGCACGCATAAGCAAGATTCCTTCCAGCCTTGTCCTCTTGGTGTTTGGGGTTTTAGTTAGTCTGCTCATTATGCCACCACTTGTGATGTTGGACTTCCTGGAAGTCTATGGTTAATAAAGTTAATTTATTAAATAAAAGTGGCCATGACCGGCCTTAACCCAACTTTGTGTCTGAGTCTTCTGTTCAGGTTATGGGGGGTGTTTAATAGATAGGAATGTCCAATGGGGGTTTAGCCCTTACAAGGCCTACAGTGACTTATCATTGCTGTTCTTATGTTTGCCAAGTTCCTTACTAGGCTGCTAGGAACACCACGCCCTTTACTCTATAGCCATACCCTACCTCATCATACATGGGCTATATCGGAACCAAGAGCTAACTGATGGCTATTAGCGCTGAAAAATTGGCCATTATGCTGGAATGGCCAGTAACGCAAATTACGAGTCACGGCATTTTAGCCTGTAACGCAACCCATTCCACACTCAAAAAAAATGACGTTTGAATACAGTATTTTCATAGTGCCTGTATCACAGGTTGTGCAGTCTGGCTAAAATGCTTGCGTTACAGCCTATACTGACACGATCCATTTTATTATAATAGTTATGTTAGGTTTATTTATAGTTTAATGTTAGTTTTTTTATTTTTATTTCATAGGTAAGTTTTCATTTATTTTAAGATAGTTATATTGTAATTTTAATTTAAAATTAGGGGGGTGTTAGGTTTAGGGGTTAATAGTTTAATTTAGTGTTTTGCAGTGTGGGGGTTGCGGTTTAGGGGTTAATAGGTTTATTTAGGTGTCTGCGATGTCAGGGGGCAGTGGATTAGACGTTAATAAATTTTATTAGTTTCGCCGATGTCGGGGAGCGGCACATTAGGGGTTGATAACTTTTATTAGTGTCAGCGATGTCGGGGAGCGGCGGATTAGGGGTTAATAACTGTTATTAGTGTCGAAGATGTCAGAGAGCATTATGGTGCGTTAAGCTCCATACCACAAAAAAGCCAAGGGCTGCCTTGACGTGCTCATGCACGCTTTCCCCCATAGACATCAATGGGGTTGCGTTACAGTGATCTCTATTCCTTGATTGCAGGTGTTTTTTTTCTAACATTCTCTCCCCATTGATGTCTATGGGGGAAAGCGTGCATGAGCACGTTAAGTCAGCCCTTGGCTTTTTTGCAGTATGGAGCTTAATGCACCATAACAAACAGCACAAGGAGGCTTTTCAGTAACTCGTAATGGCAGCGCTATGGAGAGTGCAAAAACGCACATTTTTTGGCGTTATTTTTGCACCCTGTTTAGCGCAAAACTCGTAATCTAGGTGTGAGAGATTTAAATGTCATATTTGTTTTCCACATGCTGAAATAAATTAGAAGTACTAATAATAGTTGAGCAGTGCTATTAATTAAACATTTTTATAAGGGATATGGTATATGAAAGGGTGTTTGACTTGAAAGGGCTATATATATATATTATATATTCTAAGTTTTTATGGTTTTAATATTCATAGGTATGTGTTTGAGTAAAATTAATTTTCTTTTGTTTTTTTTTCTAAAAACTACTGACAACATTTCTCCCAAATTCCAAATAAAAATATAGTCATTTTAGAGAACTGATTTGGAGAAAATTACAAATGTTCAAAATAACAAAAAAGATGTAGTGTTTTTAGACCTTGATTAATGCAAACGGCTAGATTACGAGTTTTGCGGTATGGGTAAAAAAAAGCAGCGTTAAGGCTCTTTTTCACTACCGCTGGTATTACAAGTTTTGCAGGTTTAGCTGCACCGCACACCTTTTTGGCCGGAACGCAACGTAACTAGCGCAGCTTTCAAAAAGTCCTTTTTTAATGGGTATTTCTTTGTGCCGGTATTATGAGTTTGCCTGTCCGGCCAAAAAGTAAGCGGTACAGCCTAAGACTACAAGATCCATAATGTAAACTGAAAGTCAGTAGTTATGGGTTTTATGCTACAACGCCGTAACATAAAACTCATAACTAAAGTGCTAAAAAGTACACTAACACCCATAAACTACCTATTAACCCCTAAACCGAGGCCCTCCCACATCACAAACACTAAAATAAAATTATTAACCCCTAATCTGCTGCTCCCAACATCGCCGCCACTAGAATAAACATATTAACCCCTAAACTGCCGCACTCCCGCATCGCAAACACTAGTTAAATATTATTAACCTCTAATCTGCTGTCCCTAACATCGCCACAACTTACATTACTGTTATTAACCGCTAATCTGCGGCCCCCAACGTCGCCGCTACTATACTAAAGTTATTAACCCCTATACCTAGCCCTAAGTCTAACCCTAACACCCCCTACTTTAATATAATTATAATAAATCAAATAAAAAATTCCTATAATTAACTAAATAATTCCTATTTAAAACTAAATACTTACCTGTAAAATAACCCCTAAGCTAGCTGCAATATATCTATTAGTTACATTGTAGTTATCTTAGATTTTATTTGTATTTCACTGGTAAATTTGTATTTATTTTAACTAGGTCGACTAGTTAGTAAATAGTTATTAACTATTTACTAGCTACCTAGCTAAAATAAATACAAATTTAGCTGAAAAATAAAACCTAACCTGAGTTACACTAACACTTTACCTTACACTACAATTAAATACATTACATTAATTAAATCCAATTAACTAAATTACAAAAAAACCCACTAAATTACACAAAATAAAAAATATATTATCAGATATTTAAACTAATGGCACCTAATCTAATAGCCCTATCAAAATAAAAAAGCCCCCCCCATAAAAAACCTTAGCCTAAACTAAACTGCCAATATAAAGTTACCCCTAAACCTAACCTAATAGGATTGAGCTTGCCTTCTATTGGCTGATTGGAACAGCCAATAGAATGCAAGCTCAATCCTATTGGCTGATTGGATCAGTCAATAGGATTTTTTCACCTTTAATTCCGATTGGCTGATAGAATTCTATCAGCCAATAGCAATTCAAGGGACACCATCTTGGATAAGGTCACTTAAAGGAACCTTCATTCTTCAGTCGACGTGGAAAGAAGAGGATGCTCTGCGCCAGATGTCTTGAAGATGGAGCCGCTCTGTGCCGGATGGATGAAGATAGAAGATGCCATCTGGATGAAGACTTCTGCCGGCTTGGATGAAGACTTCTGCCCGCTTGGATGAAGACTTCTGCCGGCTTCAATGAGGACTTCTGACACTTCGTTGAGGACCTCTGCCGGCTTCGTTGAGGATGGATGTCGGGTCTTCAAAAACTGTAAGTGGATCTTCGGGGGTTAGTGTTAGGTTTCTTTAAGGGTTTATTGGGTGGTTTTTAATTTTAGATTAGGGACTAGGGACTTTTAAGGGCAATGCCCATCTAAATGCCATTTTCAGGGCAATGGGGGGCTTAGGTTTTTTAGGTAGGATTTTATTTGGGGGGGTAGTTGTGTGGGTGGTGGGTTTTACTGTTGGGGGGTTATTTGTATTTTTTTTTTTTTTTACAGGTAAAAGAGCTGATTTCTTTGGGGCAATGCCCACAAAAGGCTCTTTTAAGGGATATTGGTAGTTTATTGTAGGATAGGGTTTTTTTTATTTTGGGGGGAGGGGGGGCTCTTTTATTTTGATAGGGCTATTAGATTAGGTGAAATTAGTTTAAATATTTGATAATTTCTTTTTTTATTTTGTGTAAATTAGTGTTTGTTTGTTTTTGTAATTTAGTTAATTGTATTTAATTAATGTAGTTTATTTAATTATAGTATAAGGTTAGGTGTTAGTGTAAGAGGTTAGGTTTTATTTTGCAGGTAAATTTGTATTTATTTTAGCAAGGTAGCTAGTAAATAGTTAATAACTATTTACTAACTAGTCTACATAGTTGAAATAAATACAAACTTACCTGTGAAATAAAAATAAAACCTAAGATAGCTACAATGTAACTATTAGTTTTATTGTAGCTAGCTTAGGGTTTATTTTATAGGTATTTAGTTTTAAATAGGTATTATTTAGTTAATGATAGGAATTCTTTATTTAGATTTATTTTAATTATATTAAAGTAGGGGGTGTTAGGGTTAGGGTTAGACTTAGGTTTAAGTTTAGGGGTTTATAACTTTAATATAGTGGCGGCAACGTTAGGGGTGGAAGATTAGGGGTTAATAACTGTAATGTAGTTGGGGGCAACAAATTAGGTTTTAATAAGTGTAGGTGGGTGGTGGTGACATTGGGGGTGGCAGGTTAAGGGTTAATAAGTGTAATGTAGGTAGCGGCGATATCAGTGGCAGCAGATTAGGGGTTAATAAGTGTAATGTCGGTGTCTGTGATGTCGGGGGTGGCAGATTAGGGGTGTTTAGACTCGGGGTTTATGTTAGGGTGTTAGGTGTAAACATAACTTTTTATTTCCCCATAGGAATCAATGGGGCTGCGTTACGGAGCTTTAAACTCCTTTATTGCAGGGTGTTAGACTTTTTTTCAGCCGGCTCTTCCCATTGATGTCTATGGGGAAAGCTGGTATTGGAGTGTGGTATGGAGCTCAATTTTGCTCTACGCTCACTTCTTGCCTGCTAACGCGGGTTTTGAAAACCTGTAATAGCAGGGGAGGTGAGCAGTGACAATAACTTGCAAGTTAGCCCTGCTTTTCAATTACAGCTTTCATGCGACTTGACCTGCTCTCCACCAGTTTTTCACATTGCTGTTGTGTGACTTTATGCTACTCTTGGTGCAAAAATCAAAGCAGCTCGGCTTTGTATGATGGCTTCATCTTCCATCATATCAATGCCTGTGTTACCCTGGGTGGTTCTCTGTTTGTTTGTTTGTTTGTTTTGTTTGTTTGTTTGTTTGTTTGAAAGCATACATTGTGTAGCTGTGTGGCTGTTTAGTTAAGGTCCCAGGATGAGGAGACCTTGACGTGGTCCTGAGCTTAAACCATTTCCAAATGCAACTGACTCTCCAATATTTGCTTTAAATATTACTGTGTGCTTGCTAGTGAGTGCCTGGTCTTCTGTATGATGTGTTGATAGTTTTTGTAAGTTTCCCTTTCGGCCTGTCACCCAGGCTGTCTGGATTGCAGGGAACTGTACAGATATCTGTAAGTATTTAGAGCTGTGGGGTCACAGTGACTTAGGATGTGTACCCTGTCCAGTCTGAGAGTACGATCCATTTCTGTGTTTTGTATGAAAATTACAAATACCTATGGTTTGCATTTACTTAGTTTAAAAGAATGCATTGTGTGGCTGTTTGGTTAAGGTCCCAGGAGTGAAAAAAACCTTGACATGGTCCTGCGTTTAAACTGTTTCAAAATGCAACTGACGCTCCCATTTTTGCTTTTAAACATTACTGTGTGCCTGTTAGTGAGTGCCAGTTTTTCAGTTTGTTGTGTTGATAATTTTTGTAAGTTTCTCTCTGGGCCTGTCAACCAGGCTGCTCAGGGGTTAACTGCCTGAGGTGCTGGGAACTGTAATGTTTCCTGTAAGTACTCCGGACTGTGGCTTATGGTGATGTGTACCCTGTCCATTTTTGTGTTTTGTGTGTCTGTATATATATATATATATATATATATATATATATATATATATATAAAATATATGTGTGTGTTTGTATTATTATTATTAGTTTTTTGTAGAGCACCAACAGGTTCTGCAGCGCTAAAGACATGTGTCTAATATGCAAAGTGACAGTTATGGGAGACAATATGCAAGGTGACAGTTATGGGAGACAAAGGTATAGAGGGCCCTGCCAAGAGTTTCACTGTTGTAAATCATATCTCATGAAGGTGATCTATAAAGCAGCTAGGCTTGTAGGCTTACATGCTAAGGGAGTTAAAGGGGATAGCTAAAGGAGGAGATGGACTAAGATAGGGACATATTAGTGTATATTATATGCACCCCTGAACCATCATTACCTTACCATTACCCCAAACCCACATGCCAATGTCTTGGGGTCACACTTGACTCAGATCTCTCTTTTACTCCCCACATCCAGTCTTTTGCTAATTCTTGCCGCCTCCATCTTAAAATATCTACAAAATTTGCCACTTCCTCACACAAGACACAACTAAGATTTTAATAGACTCTCTTATCATTTCCCGCCTTGACTAATGCAACTCCATCCTCTCCAGCCTCCCTAGCTGCCATCTATCTCCCTTTCAATCCATAATAAATGCCTCTGCCAGGCTGATCTTCCTTACACGTCGCTTCTCATCTGCTGCTCCTCTCTGCCAGTCCCTTCACTGGCTTCCTCTAACCTCCAGAATAAAACATAAAATCCTGACTCTCAATAACACTGCTCCACCCTATATCTTTGGCCTAGTCTAGATTCTCGCCATCCTGTCCCCTTCACTCTGCTTATGACCTGCTTCTCTCCTCCTCTCCTGTTGCCTCCTCACATTCCCGTCTACAAGACTTCTCCAGACTGGCCCCTATTTTGTTGAACTCTCTGCCTCACTCTACATGACTTTCCTCTAGTTTTCAAACTTTCAAGCGCTCCTTAGTGACACAAGTTATTAAGGAAGAGGATAGGTTTAGTAAAGAGGTGTAGATTTGGGTATCATCAGCATACAAATGGTATTGAAACCCATGGGACTGTATTAAGGAACCTAAGGTTGATGTATAAATTGAGAAAAGAAGGGGACCAAGGATAGAGCCTTTTGGTAACCCAATAGAAACTGGTCAAGGGTCAGAGGATGTGCCAGAGAAGATAGCACTAAAGGTCCAGTTAGACAGGTAAGAGGAGAGCCACGAGAGAGCTGTGTCACAGATGCCAAAGGATTGGAGGTTTTGGAGCAAGAGAGTGTGGCCAAAAGTGTCAAAGGCTGCAGACAAATCAAGAAGGATTAACATAGAAAGGTGGCCTTTAGATTTTGCTGTAATTAGGTCATTAGTAACCTTAATGATGTGGAGTGTTGTGGGCGAAATCTAGAATGCAATGGATCAAGGAGGCAGTTTAATGTGAGGAAATTTGATAAACATGTATATACGAGCCTTTCCAGAAGTTTTGAGGCAAGGGGGAGTAGGAAAATAGGGCGGTAGTTGGATGTGGATGATGGATCAAGAGAAGATTTTTTGAGGATAGGTGTAATTAGCGCATGTTTAAGGGATGTGGGAAATTTACCAGTGCTGAGGGAGAGATTAAAAATATGTGTGAGGATAGGAGTTAGAGTAGGAGAGAGGGAGGGCAGTAATTGTGAGGGAATGGGATCAAGGGGGCAGGTAGTGAGGTGAGAGGAGGCTATACGGCCAGAAACTTCTTCCTCAGTATCGGGAGCAAAAAAGCTGAGTCTGTGGCTTTGCGGGTTATTGGCATTGGTTATTGGTTGAGGGGTTGGAGACTTTTAGTGTGTTGAGAGATAATTTTGTTTCTGATGGAATCTATTTTGTTGGTGAAGTGGTTTGCAAAATGTTGAGCTGAAAGAGAAATAGAAATAGGAGGTGGGGATAGGATATTAAAATTGGAGAACAGATGTTTTGGGTTTGAAGAAAGAGTAGATATATGAGTAGAGAAGTTGTCCTGCTTGGAGAGGTTAAGGGCAGAATAGTAGGAGTTTAAGATGAACTTGTAATATAGGAAGTCAGCTGAACAAGGGGATTTTCTCCAATGTCTCTCAGCAGTGTGGGAACATTTATGTAGGTAGTGTGTCAGAGGAGTATGCCAGGGTTGAGGATGAGTATGTGACTTTTTGGATATGGTAGGAGGTGCCAAATTGTCAAGGACAGCTGTACAAATAGAATTATAGTTGCAGAGAGAGTGGTCATGGTAGGAAAAATAGGAGATGGAAGGGAGCAGAGGTTTGAGAGTGTTTGAAAGATGTTGCCTCTCAAGTAACTTAATTCTCCTGTGGAATTTGGTGTGAGGGCTAGAAGGAGGGAGGGCAATAGGAAGTGCTGTAATATTACAAGTGAGGAGATGAAAGGGGAATTTATGAAGTTTAAGAGAGTGCATTGATAGTTAAAAATCAGATTGAAGGAGCGTCCATCTTTGAGAGTGGGAGAGTCAGACAATAGTGACAGACTGTAAGAGGAAGTGAGCTGGAGAAGTTTTTTTTGCAGCAGGGGCAGTGGGATTGTCTACATGGAGGTATATATATATATATATATATATATATATATATATATATATATATATATATATATATATATATAAATATATATATATATATATATATATATATATATATATATATATATATATATATATGTATATTGTCATGGATACCAGACAGCCAAGGCTACCCCCATCCCCCTACTACATGGCTCACTCCCTGTTACATGATTTCGCCATTTCATGGCTTATGCGATCTCCCCGATGCATGCTATGTGTTGTTTTGCTTCCTCAGAAGCGTTTTTGTGAAACACAGGTCAGGGATCCTTTGGAGAAGCTCTGTCACTCCGTTTTTTAACTTGCTTACCAATGTTGTAAAATGTATTTCCTAATATTCTCCTAAGACATTTCAGCAAAGCAGACAGCCAATAACTGTAGAGATAATTATAATGACAGCCCTCGCATTGTAAGGGCTTAGTTTATATTGCTCACCATCTGCTTGCTACAGTAATTTAGCTTAAATTATTTAGCTTAAACTAATAGGGAATTTAATAACATTTTTCTTTACTTTGGTTCAAGTGTTTTTAATCTGAGCTTAAGATAGTTGTATGCATGATTTTTTCTTTTTTTACATTTTCTAATAAAGATTTGAGTATGAATGAATTTGATTTATTATTTTATATTTTTCTATTGATTATTTAAACTTAGTAGAGTTACTACTCTATACACACAGATTAGAGCTATCTACTGTATACTCAATTGAATATTCTATTACAATTTGCTAGTTGTCCTCTGTCCTTTGTTCTGAATCTATGGCAGGAAACCTATGTTTATATATATATATATATATATATATATATATAAATATTTATCTCATAATATTTGTAATATTATATAGGTCTCCTGCTTATTGATACTCTGCTTCCCCCCACCCCTTATTGTATCTCAACTGGTCTTTTGTGGTGTGATTGGTTAGCGTGCCTGATCTTTGGCTTGCATGCTAACTTTTTACTTTGTACTTTCAGCCTGTTATAATTATGCAAACCCAGTCATGTTAAAATTTAACTTTGAGCGCAGTTAGCGTACAAGAAAAAAAAAAGTAGCACTCCACTTGTAATCTAGTCCCAAAAGTATGGCACACTTATAAGATTTTTAGATGCATATCAGCTTGTCAACATCTTTGTTGACCGAAATATAAGAAATGCATTTTAAGTGTACAGTAATTGCTATAGCACAATACTAGAGAGAAAATGACATATAAAAAATATACCTGTCAAGATGATTTCTAAGATTGAATTCTTTATTGATATCACTTGCAAACACTTAGAACATTTTGTTCTACTTTCTTTTTTAGGTCAGAAAACTTCCTTAGACACTGCCTCCTGGTATGTTTGTGATCTTATAACTTTTAATCTACCTTATGATTTATTTCCTCTGATTCTATAAAAAAATAACTCTAACCCCTTCAATTATTCTTGGAAAAGAATTAGCTTTTGTATACAAAAAGATTATCAGCCCCCCAGCAGTGAATTTTGAAATGTGTGTCACCGTTTTGTTCTATAGCTTTGATGTTATATATTAAATAACAAATATAATGTAGCAGACATAAAAAAATTTGCCCCAAAACAGATATGTTCCTATATGGAATGCTTCAAATTTATATAACAGATACAGTATTTTAAGCAATAATACAAAGTATATAGGGCTGTATAATTAATAATGTTGTAAAACATAAATAAATAAACATGATGTACATACTTTTTTGTTACATTTTGCTTTAATTTAATCTCTTGTGCAACCCCTGCACCTGCTTTCGTACACCCAATTGCAAAACAACAGTCAGTCATCATGGATAAATGAGTATGGGTTGTCTGACATCCGCAGCCTCTGAGTTTGTGGACACGTTAAGAAGCAGCGGTTATAAGACCAATGCTTTTAAATGTATCTTACAGGTTCAAATGAACATGCATACATTTAAACATCCCCAAAGCTGATTACACAGCTTCATAAATGTGTAATGATAAATAAAGCTATGGTTTCTCCTTTATTAAAATATCTGCACGAAATGGCAGTAATAGAATCGTTTTCAGCTTTAGCTATGTATAATATATTTCTAGTTTACATAAGATTTTAATTTAAAGTGACAGTCAACTCCAAAATGTTTATAATTTAAAAAGATAGATAATCCCTTTAATACCCATTCCCCAGTTTTGCACAGCCAACATGGTTATATTAATAAACTTTTTACCTCTGTGATTCTTTGTATCTAAGCCTCTTTTGATAGCTCCCTGATCTCATGGCTACTTATTTATTATTTATTGACTTGCATTTTAGCCAATAACTGCAGTGTCAGCCACAACTTCACAGGCATTAGCACAATGTTATCTATGTGGCCCTCATAGATTAGCAGTCTTTTGTTGTGAAAAGCTAATAAAAAAGCATGTGATAAAAGGCTGAAATGGAGAGGTTTAAATGTTATAAAGTATATTAATATAACAACGTTGGTTGTAAACAGCTGGGCTATGGGTAGTAAAGGCATTATCTATCTTTTTAAACAATAACAATTTTGGTGTTAACTGTTTAGGCAGATATATTGGTTGATGACTGTTTGATGATTTGCACAGATATATTGGTTGATGTATTGTTAGTGGACGTGAATAAAAATAGAAAAGAGCAGTTTGGGAGGGATCAGGGGGTGGGAAACGTCAGGTGGGAGGGTAATCCCTACACCACAGCAAAAATTAACTTTGCAAGCTAATCAATCTTTTATATATATATATATATATATATATATATATATATATATATATATATATATATATATATATATATATATATATATATATACAAACAAAAAGGTATCAGCGCACATCCATTTTCAAAAGCACAACATATTATTTGAACTGCTGCAAAAAATTGCCTGCAAATACATCAAGAGACAACTATTCTTTTTAAATAATATTGGGAACTTAGTCACACAATATGGCCATATTTTGCTTAGCCAGTCACCACTTACAAGGTGCCGAAAATTCGACTGGTCCTAACACTACAGTCCTTTTGCCACAGAGGGCTGAATCATTCCTGCTTTAACTCTTCATAATAGAATGAGACTCCCTGGTTTTTTATTCACAACTCCATTACACTGTTATGAGCACACCTGAACTTGGGTGGGGTGCTTAAACCAATGGGAGATGGTCAGTCTCCCTGGTAAAGTTATATACAAGTACAAAATTTGTTTTTTTAGCACACCTTACAAAAAGTTTAAATCCACATCTGGGAGTGCTGCCAATATGACCCAGTAATTACACAAACAAATAGGTATCAGCGCACATCCTTGTAAGTGGTGACTGGCTAAGCAAAATATGGCCATATTGTGTGAATAAGTTCCCAATATTATTTAAAAAGAATAGATGTCTCAATGTATTTGCAGGCAATTTTTTGCAGCAGTTCAAAAAATATGTTGTGCTTTTGAAAATGGATGTGCGCTGATACCTATTTGTTTGTGTAATTACTGGGTCATATTGGCAGCACTCCCAGATGTGGATTTTAAACTTTTTGTAAGGTGTGCTAAAAAAACAAATGTTGTACTTGTATTTAACTTTACCAGGGAGACTGACCATCTCCCATTGGTTTAAGCACCCCACCCAAGTTCAGGTGTACTCATAAAAGTGTATTAGAGTTGTGAATAAAAAGCCAGGGAGTCTCATTCTATTATGAAGAGTAAAAGCAGGAATGATTCAGCCCTCTATGGCAAAAGGACTGTAGTGTTAGGACCAGTCGAATTGAGGCACCTTGTAAGTGGTGACTGGCTAAGCAAAATATGGCCATATTGTGTGACTAAGTTCCCAATATTATTTAAAAAGAATAGTTGTCGGGGGCGGAGCCTGGCTGTGCAGGAGTATGGCCGTGTTTGTGTAGTGCTCCTGAGCCGTAGGTCGGCCAAATGCCATCAAAATCAGTAAAGAGACCTGTGTTATGAACTAAATTGAGCCTAAGAACCAAGGGGGCCAATACTAATTAATATTGATCGAATCGGTTGCGGTACTGGGGCTGCTTCCAGTGTTTCCTGTGAGCAACGTGACGCACCACTACCAGGCCGCGGTAAACCTAAGGGCCTACTTGCTATACCAGAGCTGAGCTTGTCACCCGAATTGTGTCTCAGAGTCTTACCGCCAACAAGGAGAACGGATCGGGTACATCTAAGTGCCTTTCTACTTACAGTAAGGAGCCTCTCTATTACCCATCTGCCGCTGTGGTGCGGCTAGCGGAGGGAGAGCGGATCGTCCAGTGTTATATTGTATATTTAAATGTTTTATTTCTAACAAGTAAATAGTAGAAATGTTGCTCCTTTGATAATTCTGTCTAAAAGTTGGAGCTTAAACTTAAGGCAGAGTATCTGTGAGCAATTACTGTAATGTGGTGAGATTCTGGGTTGTATCTTTAATGAAAAATAAACCTTTTAAAGCAACAAGATAAGTGAAAACAGAAAACACTAGTTCAGTGAATTCAAATGATGCAAATCAGAATAATGCAAAATAGAATATATTAGTGCATATAACAGGATAAGTAGTAAATAAGTTATAGTCCATTTTCACACACTCACTCAGATAAGTAATTCAGCTTGTTATAGTCTAGGGTAGAAATGTCAGAGAGATACTTGCAGTTCACAAATATACACTTAGCCAGCATAAGGTTTGTAGGAAAGATTATACCTTTGGTTTGATAAAGTAGAAAGTACAGACCGTGAACTGAAGATCAGAGCGGCAGAGCGTTGTGGCGTCTCAGCTCAGAGCGGCAGAGCGTTGTGGCGTCTCAGCGGTAGCTCCGACTGAGCGAGTGTGACTCACTTCCGGTTTCGGCGAGCAGGCAGCTGGAACGCTGCAAGGGAGATTAGTGACAGCGTGCGAATACCTATTGATCGCAAAAAGAGTAGGTAATGCAGGTTGTCAGGTGAATCTGGATAGCGATATATTGGTAATTCCAGGAGGTTTCCCAAGGTGACAGGTGAACCTGTGAAATAAGCATAAAGTAGCCAGGAGAGCAAAAAAGGATGATACTCCTTAGAGGTAACATCAATTATCAGGCAGTGAATTAACATCAATTATCAGGCAGTGAATAGAAGGCGTGAAGGTGATTAAATAGGGAGAGAGGAAAGTGGGAGGGATATGCCTTAAAGGTATATCACATCTCCCCCCCCCCCCTCAAGGGACCACTCCAGAAGACCCTAGACGAGGTTTGAATGGATACTTGTGGTGAAACCGGCGCACCAATACAGGTGCATGGACCTCCGAATGGGAATGCCACGAATTCTCCTCCGGACCGTAGCCTCTCCACTTGACCAAATACTCCAACTAGATGTTGTCTTGAAGGGTCTGATTTGTATGGCTTTAATAGAGAAATATGAAAATAATTATGTATCCTAAAATCCTTCGGCAGGGTTATACGGACTGCATTCTCGTTTATGACCTTTTCAATAGGGAATGGACCTAGAAATTGGTTAGCGAGTTTCTTGCTAGGTAATTGCAGTTTGAGATGTTTGGTGGATAGAAGGACAAGATCACCAATCTTATATTTTGGGGTTTCTCTGTGTTTTTGATCGTAATATTTCTTCTGTCTGTCCTTTGCATCTTGAAGATGGGTCTTCAAAACGTCCAACCGTTGTTGTAGAGATGATGTGTAATCTGTAGCACTTGGAGAGTTAACAGTTACCTTTGATAACGTAATAGAGATTGGGTGATAACCATAAGTTGCGTAGAATGGAGTCATTTTAGTGGAAGATGACATTGAATTATTATAGGAGAATTCTGCTAAGGGTAAGTATGCGACCCAATCATCCTGTAAATGGGTAATATAACATCTGAGATATTGTTCAAGGGTTTGGTTTAATTTCTCAGTTAGTCCATTTGTTTGAGGATGGAAAGCAGTTGAAAACCTGACATCAATCTGCAGGATTTTACATAAAGACCTCCAGAAAGCTGAGGTGAACTGAGTTCCCCTATCAGATATTATGACTTTGGGTAAGCCATGTAAGCGTACGATAGAAGCTATAAAAGCTTTAGCTGTTGTACTTGCAGTAGGAAGGGACTTCAATGGAACAAAGTTTGGTTAAATGATCTACAACAACGAATATTGTGTTGTATGTTTGTGAAAGTGGTAAGTCAACAATGAAATCCATCGAGATTGTTGACCAGGGTTTATCAGGTATTGGTATGGATGTTAATAACCCAATCGGCTTTTTATGGTCTAGTTTATTCCTTGCGCAAATATCGCAATAGGAAACATAATTGGTAATATATTGTTCAATCTGTGGCCACCAGAAAAATCTTCTTGTGAGTTCAATAGTTTTTTGTATGCCTGTATGTCCTGATAGAACATTGTCATGTGTATAGGTTAGAACTGTTTTGCGTAAGGGATCTGGTACAAAGAGTTTGTTTTTGTGATAGTATAGACCTATGGATGCATCTTTGGTACATGAGTTGGGAATATTTGTATCCTTTATGAGTGCAGTTAGTACTTCATTTTCGAATGTGGTGATACATCCTATTATCTTTTGTTGCGGGATAATTGGGGAAGCTAAGATCTTATCATTTTTGTTATCATGTTGTCTGGATAAAGCATCAGCTTTCATGTTAAGAACCCCTGGTTTATATGTTAGTTTGAAATTGAAACGATCTAGAAAAAGAGACCAACGAACTTGGCGGGCAGAGAGAGTCTTATTTTTCTTTAAGTAATTTTTATGATCAGTATAAATCGTAAATGGTACTTCAGTGCCCTCTAACAAGTGTCTCCAATGTTCCAAAGAGTTCTTAATGGCTAACAACTCTTTGTCCCCAATACTATAATTTTTTTCAGCTGGTAAGTATGTTCTTGAGTAATATGCGATAGGATTTAAAAGAGTGGATGTTTTATCGTGTTGTGATAAGACTGCGCCAATACCAGAATTGGAGGCATCTACCTCTAAAACAAAAGGTTGTTGATAATCTGGTAGAGTTAAAACAGGAGCAGTTGAAAAACATTTCTTTAAGGCGTGAAAAGCCTTTTGGGTCTCCTCAGTCCAAAGATATCTTATCTTACTACTGGTTAGTGAAGTAAGAGGTTTCACTATAACAGAAAAGTTATGAATGAATTTTCTGTAAAAATTTGCGAAACCTATGAATCTTTGTAAAGCTTTTACGGTAGTGGGGGTGGGCCAATCCAAAATAGCTTTAATTTTATCTGAATCCATGCTAATAGTATTGGGTGTTATGATGTAACCTAAGAATTTTATTTGATTGACGTGAAAAATACACTTTTCTTGTTTTGCATATAGTTTGTGTTCTTTTAGTCTTGTGAGAACCCATCTAACATGTTTTTCGTGATCTAATAAAGTACTTGAGTAGACTAAGATGTCATCTAAATATATGATGACACATACGTCAATCAAATCATGAAATATTTCATTTATGAAATGTTGAAAGGTTGCCGGGGCATTGCATAAACCGAAAGGCATAACGTTGTATTGGTAAAGACCGTATCTGGTGCGGAAAGCAGTTTTCCACTCATCTCCTTCTTTTATGCGAATTAAGTTATATGCACCCTTCAGATCAAGTTTGGTAAATATTGTGGCATCAGTAAGCCTTTCTAATAACTCAGGAATCAAGGGTAAAGGATAGCGATTCTTTACTGTGATATTGTTTAGAGCCCTATAGTCTATGATTGGTCTTTGAGTGCCATCTTTGTTTTTAACGAAAAACATGCCTGCAGCTGCCGGTGAAGTTGAATGTGTGATAAACCCCTTTTTTAGATTTTCATCTAAATATAAACGTAAATCCTTGAGCTCTTTTTGAGACATGGGATAAATTCTACCATGAGGTATTTGAGAGCCAGGGATTAATTCAATGGGGCAATCAAAAATTCTATGCGGAGGAAGATTCTCCGCCTCTTTTAGATTAAAGACATCCGCCAAATCCTGATAAACCTCTGGAATACTCTGTATATTTGCTATGTGTGTTTGTGGAAAACATGTGTTTAAGCAATAATCTGATTGGAATTTTATTTGATGGAGTGACCAATCTATTTGAGGGTTATGGGTTTTTAACCATTTATAACCTAATACTATGGTATGCATAGCAATTGGGAGGATATCAAATGATAAATATTCAGTGTGTCCATTTGTGGTTGTGATCAATAAAGGTATAGTATGGTGTGTTATAGGACCATGTTGTATAGAGGAACCATCAATTAATTTAACAAACACAGGGATTTGCTTGCACACCGTGGGTATTTTATTAACTAATACATAATCAGTGTTGATATATATCCCTGAAGCCCCGGAGTCAATAAATGCTTTATTCTGAAGATTGTTTTGGTCCCACTGTAGAGAGAGAGAGATAGTTAGTTGATTTATAAGATCAGTTTTAATATGTTCTAAGGTAACATTCTTACCCCTCTTTTGAATGTCCAGTAATGGGCAATCTGAGACAGCATGGTCTTTCTTTGCACAGTACATGCAAAGGTTAGAAAGTCTCCTTCTAGTCTTTTCCTCAAGGGTCAAGTGACCCCTTATTGCGCCTATTTCCATAGGTGTTGTTTTATCATGATGAGAGGTAGTTGGGTAATTTTGTCTAGGAGAGGTCTAAAATCCTCCTTTTTCAGCCTTACATTCTCTAATTCGTCTGTCAAGAGTAGTACTAAGTTTAATCAAAGCAGAGAGAGTTTCTGGCATGTCAAGGCGAGATAGCTCGTCCTTTAGGACTTCTGATAAACCCAATCTGAATTGATTTCGGAGACTGACCTCATTCCACTGAGAGTCAGTCGCCCATAGCTGAAAATCTGTGGTATACTCCTCCACAGTACGCTTTCCCTGCTTAAGGGAGCGAAGCTTAGTCTCTGCTATTAGCTGTGTGTGAGCATCCTCATATAACTCAGACATAGCAGCAAAGAATTCCTGCAAGGAATCAAGGATAGAATTGTTTGATTCAAAAAATCTGTTTGCCCATGTGCGGGGCTCCCCTGAGAGGTAGGAGATGGTAGTGCACACTTTCAATCTTTCAGTGTGATATGTGCGAGGTTTTAGAGTAAATAATAGAAGACAGGAATTTTTGAAATCTCTGAAAGCAGATCTCTTGCCTGAAAAAGGAGTTGGGGGTTGTACTTGTGGTTCTGGGATTTCAGGGGTTTTAGGTGTTAAACAGTCTTTTACTAAAGCTTTTAACGTTGTGGTTTCTGCCTGTACTTCTGTTAGACCACGAGCCAGATAATCCAATTTTTGATGGATATTGTTAAATGCCTTTTGAATCTCTGTGGGATCCATAATATGGCAATTTTGTTTTTTGGCCTGATAATACTGTTATATTGTATATTTAAATGTTTTATTTCTAACAAGTAAATAGTAAAAATGTTGCTCCTTTGATAATTCTGTCTAAAAGTTGGAGCTTAAACTTAAGGCAGAGTATCTGTGAGCAATTACTGTAATGTGGTGAGATTCTGGGTTGTATCTTTAATGAGAAATAAACCTTTTAAAGCAACAAGATAAGTGAAAACAGAAAACACTAGTTCAGTGAATTCAAATGATGCAAATCAGAATAATGCAAAATAGAATATATTAGTGCATATAACAGGATAAGTAGTAAATAAGTTATAGTCCGTTTTCACACACTCACTCAGATAAGTAATTCAGCTTGTTATAGTCTAGGGTAGAAATGTCAGAGAGATACTTGCAGTTCACAAATATACACAATGGGGGGTAGTTATCAAGCCGTCTACTTTTCTGGCTTCGCAGGCCCAATACGTCCGCCTAAGCTCGCCTACCTTCGCCGCCGCGGACCAGAAAAAATACGCCTAAGTTATCAAATAAAGCTGTCAAAAAGCCGCGGGCGATGAGCAGCGGACTGTGACAGTTATCACTCATCCGATCTCGCTGCCCTTCGGCTTTTTCCCAGCTTTATTGCTAGCCTGTCACTAAGCACTCACACTAAACTGCACTGTTCTACCCCCTATACCGGTGCCCCCGGAGCCCCCCGCAACTAAATAAAGTTACTAACCCCTAAACCGCCGCTCCTAGACCCTGCCGCAACTCTTATAAATGTATTAACCCCTAAACCGCCGCTCCTAGACCCTGCCGCAAGTCTTATAAATGTATTAACCCCTAAACCGCCGCTCCCGGACACCGCTGCCACCTACATTATACCTAGTAACCCCTATCCTGCCCCCCCTATACCGTCGCCCTCTATTATAAAATTATTAACCCCTATCCTGCTGATCCCGCACCTCTCCGCAACTAAATAAATAGTTTAACCCCTAAACCGCCGCTCCCTGAACCCGCCGCAACCTATATTAAACCTATTAACCCCTATCCTGCCCCCCCTGCACCGTCGCCACCTATAATAAATGTATTAACCCCTAATCTGCCCCCCCTACACCGTCGCCACCTATAATAAATGTATTAACCCCTATCCTGCCCCCCACTACGCCGCCGCCACTGTAATAAAATGATTAACCCCTAAACCTAAGTCTAACCCTAACCCTAACGCCCCCCTAACTTAAATATTAATTAAATAAATCTAAATAAATTAACTCTTATTAACTAAATGAATCCTATTTAAAACTAAATACTTACCTTTAAAATAAACCCTAATATAGCTACAATATAAATAATAATTATATTCTAGCTATCTTAGGATTTATATTTATTTTACAGGTAACTTTCAATTTATTTTAACCATGTACAATAACTATTAAATAGTTATTAACTATTTAATAGCTTACCTAGCTAAAATAAAGAGAAATGTACCTGTGAAATAAATCCTAACCTAAGTTACAATTACACCTCACACTACACTATACTTTAATAAATTATTCCTATTTAAAAATAAATACTTACCTGTAAAATAAACCCTAAGATAGCTACAATGTAATTAATAATTATATTATAGCTATCTTAGGATTTATATTTATTTTACAGGTAACTTTGTATTTATTTTAGCTAGTTAGAATAGTTATTAAATAGTTATTAACTATTTAATAACTACCTAGCTAAAAGAAATACAAAATTACCTGTAAAATAAATCCTAACTTAAGTTACAATTAAACCTAATACTACATTATCATTAAATTAACTAAATAAACTACCTACAAATAACTACAATTAAATACAATTACATAAACTAACTAAAGTACAAAAAATAAAAAAAGCTAAGTTACAAAAAATAAAAAATTAAGTTACAAACATGTTAAAAATATTACAACAATTTTAAGCTACTTACACCTAATCTAAGCCCCCTAATAAAATAACAAACCCCCCCAAAATAAAAAAAATCCCTACCCTATTCTAAATTAAATAAATTTCAAAGCTCTTTTACCTTACCAGCCCTTAAAAGGGCCATTTGTGGGGGCATGCCCCAAAAAGTTCAGCTCTTTTGCCTGTAAAAGAAAAATACAACCCCCCCCAACATTAAAACCCACCACCCACATACCCCTAATCTAACCCAAACCCCCCTTACAAAAACCTAACACTAATCCCCTGAAGATCATCCTACCTTGAGTCGTCTTCACTCAGCCGAGCCACCGATGGAACTGAAGAGGACATCTGGAGCGGAAGAAGTTAATCCTCCAAGCGGCGCTGAAGAAATCTTCCATCCGATGAAGTCATCATCCAGGCGGCGCTGAAGAAGTCTTCGATCCGGCCGATGTCATCTTCAAAGAGGCGCTGAAGAGGTCTTCTATCCGGGCGAAGTCATGTTCCAAGCCGGGTCTTGAATCTTCCTTCCGCCGACGCGGAACCACCTTCTTCACCGACGGACTACGACGAATGACGGCTCCTTTAAGGGACGTCATCCAAGATGGCGTCCCCTCAATTCCGATTGGCTGATAGGATTCTATCAGCCAATCGGAATTAAGGTAGGAAAAATCTGATTGGCTGATGGAATCAGCCAATCAGATTGAGCTCGCATTCTATTGGCTGTTCCGATCAGCCAATAGAATGCGAGCTCAATCCGATTGGCTGATTGGATCAGCCAATCGGATTGAACTTGAATCTGATTGGCTGATTCCATCAGCCAATCAGATTTTTCCTACCTTAATTCCAATTGGCTGATAGAATCCTATCAGCCAATTGGAATTGAGGGGACGCCATCTTGGATGACGTCCCTTAAAGGAGCCGTCATTCGTCGTAGTCCGTCGGTGAAGAAGGTGGTTCCACGTCGGCGGAAGGAAGATTCAAGACCCGGCTTGGAAGATGACTTCGCCCGGATAGAAGACCTCTTCAGCGCCTCTTTGAAGATGACATCGGCCGGATCGAAGACTTCTTCAGCGCCGCCTGGATGATGACTTCATCGGATGGAAGATTTCTTCAGCGCCGCTTGGAGGATTAACTTCTTCCGCTCCGGATGTCCTCTTCAGTTCCATCGGTGGCTCGGCTGAGTGAAGACGACTCAAGGTAGGATGATCTTCAGGGGATTAGTGTTAGGTTTTTGTAAGGGGGGTTTGGGTTAGATTAGGGGTATGTGGGTGGTGGGTTTTAATGTTGGGGGGGGTTGTATTTTTCTTTTACAGGCAAAAGAGCTGAACTTTTTGGGGCATGCCCCCACAAATGGCCCTTTTAAGGGCTGGTAAGGTAAAAGAGCTTTGAAATTTATTTAATTTAGAATAGGGTAGGGATTTTTTTTATTTTGGGGGGTTTGTTATTTTATTAGGGGGCTTAGATTAGGTGTAAGTAGCTTAAAATTGTTGTCACATTTTTAACATGTTTGTAACTTAATTTTTTATTTTTTGTAACTTAGCTTTTTTTATTTTTTGTACTTTAGTTAGTTTATGTAATTGTATTTAATTGTAGTTATTTGTAGGTAGTTTATTTAGTTAATTTAATGATAGTGTAGTATTAGGTTTAATTGTAACTTAGGTTAGGATTTATTTTACAGGTAATTTTGTATTTCTTTTAGCTAGGTAGTTATTAAATAGTTAATAACTATTTAATAACTATTCTAACTAGCTAAAATAAATACAAAGTTACCTGTAAAATAAATATAAATCCTAAGATAGCTATAATATAATTATTAATTATATTGTAGCTATCTTAGGGTTTATTTTACAGGTAAGTATTTATTCTTAAATAGGAATAATTTATTAAAGTATAGTGTAGTGTTAGGTGTAATTGTAACTTAGGTTAGGATTTATTTCACAGGTACATTTCTCTTTATTTTAGCTAGGTAAGCTATTAAATAGTTAATAACTATTTAATAGTTATTGTAAATGGTTAAAATAAATTGTAAGTTACCTGTAAAATAAATATAAATCCTAAGATAGCTAGAATATAATTATTATTTATATTGTAGCTATATTAGGGTTTATTTTAAAGGTAAGTATTTAGTTTTAAATAGGATTCATTTAGTTAATAAGAGTTAATTTATTTAGATTTATTTAATTAATATTTAAGTTAGGGGGGCGTTAGGGTTAGGGTTAGACTTAGGTTTAGGGGTTAATAATTTTATTACAGTGGCGGCGGCGTAGTGGGGGGCAGGATAGGGGTTAATAAATTTATTTTAGGTGGCGACGGTGTAGGGGGGGCAGATTAGGGGTTAATAAATTTATTATAGGTGGCGACGGTGTAGGGGGGGCAGGATAGGGGTTAATACATTTAATATAGGTTGCGGCGGGTTCAGGGAGCGGCGGTTTAGGGGTTAATACATTTATTATAGTTGCGGTGGGCTCCGGGAGCGGCGGTTTAGGGGTTAATATGTATAGAGTAGCTTGTGGTGGGCTCCGGGAGCGGCGGTTTAGGGGGTAATAACTTTATGTAGTTGCGGCGGTGTAGGGGGGTCAGATTAGCGGTGTTTAGACTCGGGGTACATGTTAGGGTGTTAGGTGTAGACAGCTCCCATAGGAATCAATGGGATGTCTGTCAGCAGCGAACTTGTACTTTCGCTATGGTCAGACTCCCATTGATTCCTATGGGATCCGCCGCCTCCAGGCTGGCGCTTTGAAAACCAGGTACGCTGGGCCGTAAAAGTGCCGAGCGTACCTGCTAGTTTTTTGATAACTAGCAAAAATAGTGAGATTGTGCCGCACTTGTGTGCGGAACATCTGGAGTGATGTAAGAATCGATCTGTGTCTGACTGAGTCCGGCGGATCGAAGTTTACGTCACAAAATTCTACTTTTGCCGGTCTCGAGCCTTTGATAACTAAAGCGAATCAGCCTCGCCACAAATATGCTGCGGAATTCCAGCGTATTTGAGGTTGACGGCTTGATAACTAGGCCCCTTAGCCAGCATAAGGTTTGTAGGAAAGATTATACCTTTGGTTTGATAAAGTAGAAAGTAGAGACCGTGAACTGAAGATCAGAGCGGCAGAGCGTTGTGGCGTCTCAGCGGTAGCTCCGACTGAGCGAGTGTGACTCACTTCTGGTTTCGGCGAGCAGGCAGCTGGAACGCTGCAAGGGAGATTAGTGACAGCGTGCGAATACCTATTGATCGCAAAAAAGAGTAGGTAATGCAGGTTGTCAGGTGAATCTGGATAGCGATATATTGGTAATTCCAGGAGGTTTCCCAAGGTGACAGGTGAACCTGTGAAATAAGCATAAAGTAGCCAGGAGAGCAAAAAAGGATGATACTCCTTAGAGGTAACATCAATTATCAGGCAGTGACTAGAAGGCGTGAAGGTGATTAAATAGGGAGAGAGGAAAGTGGGAGGGATATGCCTTAAAGGTATATCACAGGGAGTGGAGCTTCTGACTCGGGAGGAGGTTGAGAGGGGCCGTGTGACCTGCTTCTTAGCCTTTCAGTCTAATCCTATAAGGCTTGACGGCTGCACCGCTCGCATCACTACCCTACCAGCAAACATAACAGAGGAGGTCAGAGGCCCCACAGTTCTGCAGGGAGGATTGTGGCCTGCTGCATGTAAGTGATAAGTGCTCACACATAGTTTGCGGGCATTAGGGATCATAAGCCTGATCTTTTGCTGAGAAGTGGTGTGGAGCTGTCACCATAGGCTTGCAGTTACTGGGATACTTGCAAAATATCTTAGATGATAGAGACAAGCTGAACTCTCTTAGAGGGTTAATATTGTAGAGACCTCACAGGCCACAATGCAGGAGCAGCTGAAGGATAACACCTCTCAGACACAACAAAACACCAATGCTATACATGGTCTCCTGGAAAGAATAGAGGACTTGGACAACCGCAGCAGGCGGAATAACCTAAGAGTTAGAGGAATACCGGAAACAATCAATCCCACTGCTCTATTGGGGTATTTGCAAGACCTCTTCAGAACCATCAAGGGAACACCACTGGCACAAGAAGTAATCATAGAAAGGGCGCATAGGGCGCTGCGACCTAAACCATCTTTAAAAGCCCCCCCAAGAGACGTAATCCTTAGGCTGTTGAACTATAAGGACAAAGAGGAGATACTCCGTTGCAGCAGGAACAAGCAACCAGTTCAACACGCGGGGATTACCCTGCAAATCTTCTCTGATCTATGCCCTGCAACTCTACAGAAACGTAGGGAACTGCGTTTCCTAACATCAGTTCTACAGGAGAACAAGATCCCTTATAGATGGGGATTCCCCACCTGTCTGGTGGCCTCTAACGGAGATAAATCTACAATTTTTCGTTCCATGTCTGATCTGGAGAATTTCTGCTCTGTACTGGGAGTGGAGGTTCCGTGCCCAGACAACTTTGCAGGCCCCTCTTCAGAGTTCCAGGAAGGCAGTCGTCAGACCTAACCGGAGAGGTAAGACTATTGGCTTGTTTCCCTTGGAACTGATCTAAAGTGTATGGGGACAATATCACATTACAAAGACTTCATCATGATGGACCAGCTTCTAATAAAGACTTTGTCCTCCCCTTGCCACAGTTTCCTGTTAGGTCTGCCTAGACAACTGTAAAGTAAATATGTGAATCCCACACTGTTGCTTTTTCTCTTAAAAAGTTACCACTTTTTGAGGTTCCCTAACTTATTGCAGATGTTTGTTTGTTCTGGGGGGATGAGGATTTTCAAATTGACTGTCATGTTCTTTTATATAGGGCTTGCACCTTAACCCAAGTATACTCCCCCCCCCCCCCCGGATATCAGGACCCCCTTGAGTCTTACCAATTCCCAATGGGCCCCCTGCCCCTCCTCTCCCAAGGCTCAGTTGCCCTACCTGTGGGGGACACTGTTAACTATAAATATAAGTTTTCTGCATGTGAAACTCGTTTATATTAGGGATCTTATGCAGACAAGTGTGTGTTACTAGGAATTGAGTGGCTAGGGTTTGGTCATCACTTATATCTTTACGAAAAGTCCATCTTTATCTATATATGTTCCCATGGTTCTAAAATGTTGGCTCTTACTCATATTTCGCATAATGTTGGTTTATAACACTTATATGTTTTGTACTAATGTTTATACAATATTCAGTCCCCTCAGGTCTTGTCAAAATGTTTAAATCTTTTTTTTTCAATAGGCCGACCGCAGGCATATTCCCTCTAGTAGAAACCGACACAGAGGTTAGTTGGCAGCTTCTTGTCCCAGTATAGTTGTTACACCTGTTATTAAAATATTACTATTCCTCAGACACCTCTCTACTTCTGACTCTTACTGCACAACGAGATCCTTGCTTGATAGCATACACAGACTGTACAGTTGGTGACCCTCCTTAGAACTAGGATCCTCTCTTCCATATCTATTACCCTTTTCTGACTCCTTGCCCTCCCCTTTGCCGCCTCCTTCCCCAAACCTTTCTTACTTTTATTGACTCTTCCTCTCCTTCTCTACTCCCACCCTTTTCCCACTTCTTTTCAGTTATTTTTTTTTTTTTCTTTCTTTTTCCTCAATAATGAATACCAGATATAACAAGCCTCAGGTTCACCCCCTGAGATTCTTAACAATCAACGTGAAAGGTCTGAATAGTCCTGGTAAGCGTTCCATTGTCACAAGAGAACTAAATAAACTTCAAGGGGATGTGGTTTTTATACAGGAATCTCTCTTTGCCAAACAAACAGAACCAAAATGGCACAACCATAAATATCCAACTGCTCTCTTCTCTTCCGGCCCTCGTAAACAAAATGGGGTGAGTATTTTAATACATCATAGGGTACCATTCCAGGCGCAAGACGTGGTGAGAGACAGGGAAGGCCGATACATCATAGCGGTGGGATTATTATATAATGTCCTAGTAACACTGATTAATGTATACGCCCCGAATGAAGCACAGCATGTCTTTTTCAAAACGCTCTCGGGGAGATTGCTCGAACACTCTAAAGGAATTATCATCATGGGGGGTGACTTTAATGCTCCACTAGTCCCAAAACATGACACCTCCAATGGCCTCTCGAGCGTGCCTCATCACATATTGAAACACATCAACACGATGCTTAGAGGTCACTTGTTGCATGACATATGGCGTACGTTACACCTCACTGAGACAGAATTTACATTTTATTCTAACCCACACAGGAAATACTCCCGTATAGACTATTTCTTTACAAATTCCCAGGGTATTGAATATGTGCAACGTAGTGATATTGCCTCAATTACATGGTCTGACCACGCACCGGTCTCCTTTGAAATGTTGTGGCCTGATATGCCTGCCACCTCCTACATTTGGAGATTGGATGAGACCCTTTTGGGTGATCCGGCCATCCTAGAGGATGTCTCAGCGCGAATGCGAGAATACTTCGAATTGAACTTAACAGAGGATATGCCCCTCTCTACTGTGTGGGAGGCCCATAAGAGTGTAGTTAGGGGTCATCTTATCAAGCATAAGGCTAGACTGCAGAACCAAAAAAGGTTGAGCTGTAACCAATTATTAACTGATATTAAGATATTAGAGGAACAACATAAGAAAAAACCCTTAAACAACGATATTGAAACTCGACTGGCACAAGCTAGACTGGACTTTAGACAGCTTCTTCGTGATGAAAATCACAAGATAGCGATCTGGCTTAAGCAAAGGTACTATGAGGAAGGGGATAAAGCTGGTAAGTTGCTGGCCAGGACACTGAAGCGATCCCAACTCAAAGCATATGTGTATTCCGTGAAGGATCACAGAAATGTGACCCACCGGGACAGCCGTGGTATAGCGGAAGTATTCCGTGTTTACTATGATGGTCTGTATAATCTCAAAAACAGTTTGGTTGCCCAATCAGGGGAAATGCCCACACAGAGCCAATTGGTCCAAGACTATCTCACGACCACTCAGCTCCGAACCTTAGACAAAGAAGCTGTGGCCTTCCTGGAGACATCCCTGTCCGGGGAGGAAATAGCGAACGCATTGAAAAGCCTCCCGAGTGGTAAATGCCCTGGCCCAGATGGGCTAAGTGCAAAATACTACAAGGCGTTTCTCCCGGAGCATTTGCCACACCTCCAGAACTTGTTCAACACTTTACCTGACAATGGGGTATTGCCGGCATCTATGCTATCGGCATACATAACAGTATTACCAAAACCAGGAAAGGCCCCAGATAAACCGCAAAGTTATCGACCGATATCTTTGCTGAACGCTGACGTCAAGATCCTGGCGAAGGTGTTGGCGAACAGAGTTAATAAGTACCTACCAGACTTGATTGCTTTAGATCAAGTCGGATTTATACCAGGTAGGGAAGCTAGGGATAACACCCTTAAGGTGTTGCAGTTGATTTCACACTCTGTTGACCGGGGGCTGCCGTTCGCCCTGTTGTCGACTGATGCGGAAAAAGCTTTCGACAGGTTGAACTGGCAGTTCCTTAGAGGTACCCTGGAGAGAATGGGATTTGGGAGGCGGTTCACCAACACAGTCTTTAGCTTCTATTCCTCTCCAAGTGCGAGGATACGGATCAATGGTCTTCTTTCCGAGTCATTCGATATTACAAATGGCACCAGGCAGGGGTGTCCCTTATCCCCCCTACTGTTTGCCATTTCGGTTGAGGCCCTGGCGTGTAATATCCGTGATAGCAAACAAATCAAAGGATATATAATAGGAGATCGGGAGTGTAAGATATGTATGTATGCCGATGATCTGCTGTTCACACTGCAAGATCTGGAGACATCGGTTCCTGCTTTGTTACAGGAGTTTGACAAATATGGTAGGGTCTCAAACTTCTTACTGAATGCCACTAAGTCTGAGGTTCTGGGAGTCAACTTGGACCCATCTGTTCTGGGATGGCTCAAAGAACACAACCCGTTTCAAATAAAAGAAAGCCGACTGAAGTATCTTGGCATACACTTAGCCGTCTCAACTGCAGACCTCCTTGAGGCTAACTACATGTCACTCAGATGTACAGTTGCGGCTGATCTTTCCGGGTGGAAACACAAAACAATCTTTTGGTTGGGAAGAATAGGGGTAGTGAAAATGAATGTTCTCCCAAGAATATTGTACTTGTTTCAGACACTGCCTATCCCTCTGCCTCCTACCTTCCTCACACAGTTCCAAAGCTTAATCGAGGAATATGTTTGGCAGGGGATTAGACCGAGAGTAAACAGAAAAACGATGTACTTGGCTAGGGAGGACGGTGGACTGAGCCTCCCGGACCTCGGACTATACAGGAAAGCAGTGATACTGCAGAGAATAGTTGAATGGTGCCAGGGTAATCCACAAAAAGATTGGATTACTATTGACAAAGATGCTTTACAGGTGCAGGAACTGTCGCCCCTATTGTGGACAGCTGCTAAGCACAGGCCTTCACGTGTGTGGAGGTACCCCCTGTTGGAGGAATTGTTTGGCGTATGGGATACTACGATAAAAGTGGACTCCCATGTCTCAACACTACATTCCCCCCTGACGCCTATATATTCCAATCCTGACCTACCTCTTCAGTCTAGAATATCCCCGGAACAGTGCAGAGTGTTTGGTAACAGAGTGGCCAGCTTTGTTTCAATGGGGAGAATAAAGACTAGGGAAGAGATTTTGACTGACTTCCCCGAGATCCTATTGTCTTGGTTTTCCTATTTACAAATAGGACATTACATAAACACCCACAAACATAAAACAAACTTACTGAGGGACCTTACGCCCTTTGAGGCTTTATGCACGAAAAAAACTTCATCCAGACATTTGACCTCTATCATTTACACTCTTCTCCTTCACCCCAAGGACAGCCCTCTTCCAAACTATACCAGAATGTGGCACAGAGAGTTGGGAACAGATTTATCCGAGGAGGCGTGGCAGCGTATTTTCCTGGCCACCAGGACAGTCTCGGTCTCAGCTCATATACAAGAGTCTCACTACAAGTTCCTGAGCCGATGGTATCTTACGCCATCTAGGCTTTGAGCAATCTACCCTAGAGTTTCAGACAGGTGCTGGAGAGGGTGTGGGGAGACGGGGACGATTTTACATATCTGGTGGGATTGCCCCCTCTTAGAGCCCTTCTGGACCTCCGTTTGGCGGGAGATGCAGGTGATTCTGGAGCTGGATATTCCAAAAACCCCAGAGATTCTGTTGTTCCACTTTCCCAATAAAATAAAGGACAGTTTGAAAGAGACACTTCTAAAACTGATGCTGACAGGAGCCAAAAAATCTTGACCCCCAGAGGTGGAAATCAGCTCAGATTCCCACGCTGGCAGAATGGAAACAAAGTGTGCAAGACATCCTGCTTCTGGAAAAATATCACTATGTTAAAATTCAGAAACTGGATGTCTATGAGTCACTGCTGCAGATATGGGACGGTGCCTGCCTAGCGGGCTAGCTAGTAAACCTGGAACCCCTGTAATTTAACAGACAGTGGTACATTGGGAGTTACCTACTTTTTTTTTTTTTCCCCCTCTCTCACTCTTTCTTCTCTGCCACCCCTCCCCTTCCTCCCTATCTCTATTTCTGCACCACTTATCTCCCTTTCTCCTTCCTGACTATTCCTTTACTCACACGAAGTTGAGAGGTACGCAAGGACTGGCCATCTTAGTAGTAGCGACATACTGAAATAAGTCAATATCATTTTTATATTCCACCTGGCCTTGTTAGGTTTCTATGTGTTTGTTTTGCCCAATTTTTGGGAATATCTACAAAAGATATATTTTATGTTACAGAAAATTTCTAAAAATTGTAAAAATGGAGCAAAATGATTGTCGAAGCTATGTCAAATGCTGTATATTCTTTCATGTTATACCATTGACTTTCATGTATAATGTTTGTTTACTTTTTCAAAAAAGCTCCTTTAAAAAAAAAAAAAGAATAGTTGTCTCTTGATATTTTTGCAGGCAATTTTTTGCAGCAGTTCAAAAAATATGTTGTGCTTTTGAAAATGGATGTGCGCTGATACCTATTTGTTTGTGTTATTACTGGGTCATATTGGCAGCACTCCCAGATGTGGATTTAAACTTTTTGTAAGGTGTGCTAAAAAAACAAATGTTGTACTTGTATTTAACTTTACCAGGGAGACTGACCATCTCCCATTGGTTTAAGCACCCCACCCAAGTTCAGGTGTGCTCATAACAGTGTAATAGTTGTGAATATAAAGCCAGGGAGTCTCATTATATTATGAAGAGTAAAAGCAGGAATGATTCAGCCCTCTGTGGCAAAAGGACTGCAGTGTTAGGACCAGTCGAATTGGGGCACCTTGTAAGTGGTGACTGGCTAAGCAAAATATGGCCATATTGTGTGACTAAGTTCCCAATATTATTTAAAAAGAATAGTTGTCTCTTGATGTATTTGCAGGCAATTTTTTGTAGCAGTTAAAAAAATATGTTGTGCTTTTGAAAATGGATGTGCGCTGATACCTATTTGTTTGTGTAATTACTGGGTCATATTGGCAGCACTCCCAGATGTGGATTTAAACTTTTTGTAAGGTGTGCTAAAAAAACACATTTTGTACTTGTATTTAACTTTACCAGGGAGACTGACCATCTCCCATTGGTTTAAGCACCCCACCCAAGTTCAGGTGTGCTCACAACAGTGTAATAGTTGTGAATATAAAGCCAGGGAGTCTCATTCTATTATGAAGAGTAAAAGCAGGAATGATTCAGCCCTTTGTGGCAAAAGGACTGTAGTGTTAGGACCAGTCGAATTGGGGCACCTTGTAAGTGGTGACTGGCTAAGCAAAATATGGCCATATTGTATGACTAAGTTCCCAATATTATTTAAAAAGAATAGTTGTCTCTTGATGTATTTGCAGGCAATTTTTTGCAGCAGTTCAAAAAATATGTTGTGCTTTTGAAAATGGATGTGCGCTGATACCTATTTGTTTGTGTAATTACTGGGTCATATTGGCAGCACTCCCAGATGTGGATTTAAACTTTTTGTAAGGTGTGCTAAAAAAACTAATTTTGTACTTGTATTTAACTTTACCAGGGAGACTGACCATCTCCCATTGGTTTAAGCACCCCACCCAAGTTCAGGTGTGCTCATAACAGTGTAATAGAGTTTTGAATAAAAAGCCAGGGAGTCTCATTCTATTATGAAGAGTAAAAGCAGAAATGATTCAGCCCTCTGTGGCAAAAGGACTGCAGTGTTAGGACCAGTCGAATTGGGGCACCTTTTAAGTGGTGACTGGCTAAGCAAAATATGGCCATATTTTGTGACTAAGTTCCCAATATTATTTAAAAAGAATAGTTGTCTCTTGATGTATTTGCAGGCAATTTTTTGTAGCAGTTAAAAAAATATGTTGTGCTTTTGAAAATGGATGTGCGCTGATACCTATTTGTTTGTGTAATTACTGGGTCATATTGGCAGCACTCCCAGATGTGGATTTAAACTTTTTGTAAGGTGTGCTAAAAAAACAAATGTTATACTTGTATTTAACTTTACCAGGGAGACTGACCATCTCCCATTCGTTTAAGCACCCCACCCAAGTTCAGGTGTGCTCATAACAGTGTAATAGAGTTCTGAATAAAAAGCCAAGGAGTCTCATTCTATTATGAAGAGTAAAAGCAGAAATGATTCAGCCCTCTGTGGCAAAAGGACTGTAGTGTTAGGACCAGTCGAATTGGGGCACCTTGTAAGTGGTGACTGGCTAAGCAAAATATGGCCATATTGTGTGACTAAGTTCCCAATATTATTTAAAAAGAATAGTTGTCTCTTGATGTATTTGCAGGCAATTTTTTGCAGCAGTTCAAAAAATATGTTGTGCTTTTGAAAATGGATGTGCGCTGATACCTATTTGTTTGTGTAATTACTGGGTCATATTGGCAGCACTCCCAGATGTGGATTTAAACTTTTTGTAAGGTGTGCTAAAAAAACAAATTTTGTACTTGTATTTAACTTTACCAGGGAGACTGACCATCTCCCATTGGTTTAAGCACCCCACCCAAGTTCAGGTGTGCTCATAACAGTGTAATAGAGTTTTGAATAAAAAGCCAGGGAGTCTCATTCTATTATGAAGAGTAAAAGCAGAAGTGATTCAGCCCTCTGTGGCAAAAGGACTGTAGTGTTAGGACCAGTCGAATTGGGGCACCTTGTAAGTGGTGACTGGCTAAACAAAATATGGCCATATTGTGTGACTAAGTTCCCAATATTATTTAAAAAGAATAGTTGTCTCTTGATGTATTTGCAGGCAATTTTTTGTAGCAGTTAAAAAAATATGTTGTGCTTTTGAAAATGGATGTGCGCTGATACCTATTTGTTTGCGTAATTACTGGGTCATATTGGCAGCACTCCCAGATATGGATTTAAACTTTTTGTAAGGTGTGCTAAAAAAACAAATTTTGTACTTGTATTTAACTTTACCAGGGAGACTGACCATCTCCCATTGGTTTAAGCACCCCACCCAAGTTCAGGTGTGCTCATAACAGTGTAATAGAGTTTTGAATAAAAAGCCAGGGAGTCTCATTCTATTATGAAGAGTAAAAGCAGAAATGATTCAGCCCTCTGTGGCAAAAGGACTGTAGTGTTAGGACCAGTCGAATTGGGGCACCTTGTAAGTGGTGACTGGCTAAACAAAATATGGCCATATTGTGTGACTAAGTTCCCAATATTATTTAAAAAGAATAGTTGTCTCTTGATGTATTTGCAAGCAATTTTTTGCAGCAGTTCAAAAAATATGTTGTGCTTTTGAAAATGGATGTGCGCTGATACCTATTTGTTTGTGTAATTACTGGGTCATATTGGCAGCACTCCCAGATGTGGATTTAAACTTTTTGTAAGGTGTGCTAAAAAAACAAATTTTATACTTGTATTTAACTTTACCAGGGAGACTGATCATCCCCCATTGGTTTAAGCACCCCACACAAGTTCAGGTATGCTCATAACAGTGTAATAGAGTTGTGAATAAAAAGCCAGGGAGTCTCATTCTATTATGAAGAGTAAAAGCAGGAATGATTCAGCCCTCTGTGGCAAAAGGACTGTAGTGTTAGGACCAGTCGAATTGGGGCACCTTGTAAGTGGTGACTGGCTAAGCAAAATATGGCCATATTGTGTGACTAAGTTTCCAATATTATTTAAAAAGAATAGTTGTCTCTTGATGTATTTGCAGGCAATTTTTTGCAGCAGTTCAAAAAATATGTTGTGCTTTTGAAAATGGATGTGTGCTGATACCTATTTGTTTGTGTAATTACTGGGTCATATTGGCAGCACTCCCAGATGTGGATTTAAACTTTTTGTAAGGTGTGCTAAAAAAAAAAATGTTGAACTTGTATTTAACTTTACCAGGGAGACTGATCATCCCCCATTGGTTTAAGCACCCCACACAAGTTCAGGTGTGCTCATTACAGTGTAATAGAGTTGTGAATAAAAAGCCAGGGAGTCTCATTCTATTATGAAGAGTAAAAGCAGGAATGATTCAGCCCTCTGTGGCAAAAGAACTGTATTGTTAGGACCAGTCGAATTGGGGCACCTTGTAAGTGGTGACTGGCTAAGCAAAATATGGCCATATTGTGTGACTAAGTTTCCAATATTATTTAAAAAGAATAGTTGTCTCTTGATGTATTTGCAGGCAATTTTTTGCAGCAGTTCAAAAAATATGTTGTGCTTTTGAAAATGGATGTGTGCTGATACCTATTTGTTTGTGTAATTACTGGGTCATATTGGCAGCACTCCCAGATGTGAATTTAAACTTTTTGTAAGGTGTGCTAAAAAAACAAATGTTGTACTTGTATTTAACTTTACCAGGGAGACTGACCATCTCCCATTGGTTTAAGCACCCCACCCAAGTTCAGGTGTGCTCATAACAGTGTAATAGTTGTGAATATAAAGCCAGGGAGTCTCATTCGATTATGAAGAGTAAAAGCAGGAATGATTCAGCCCTCTGTGACAAAAGGACTGTAGTGTTAGGACCAGTCGAATTGGGGCACCTTGTAAGTGGTGACTGGCTAATCAAAATATGGCCATATTGTGTGACGAAGTTTCCAATATTATTTAAAAAGAATAGTTGTCTCTTGATGTATTTGCAGGCAATTTTTTGCAGAAGTTCAAAAAATATGTTGTGCTTTTGAAAATGGATATATATATTTATTGAGTTTTTATAACATCTGGTATAACATCAGTATGGTTTCATTCCATCTATTTGGCAACATATCTGCTACTATATAGATAGACTTTCTTCTCAAGTGTCCATCAAAAAATATAGTATACATCAAATGGATACTAAAAAACTAATATAGAAAACCCTTTAATATACAGATATAAGGCATTCTAGGACAAATGATAACATAGATGATGAGAACAAATATTTAACAATAATCTATACTCTAGACTATCTCCTGTTCTCTATGTTAAATTCACATAATACACCTAAAGTAAAAAAACAAAATACAATAGGGGTATGGACAACAAACAAACGTAGAGTAAATATAGAAAAGGGGAAACCGTGTTAACATTTCAAGATGGTACAAAAAAGACCATACTTATGTACCTTCTAAACTTAAAATAAAACAACACCAGGTGTTACCTGCTCTTAAGATGGGAAAAAATCAAAAACAAAAAAACAGAAATAAACACACACAAAAAACGAATATCTCTTAATGAACATCTCTATAGTTAGCCAACCATGTATAAGGGAATAGGTCCAAAAGGACCAATTCCATAAAGCTAATGGAAGTCAAAAATGGGGATAGAATAAGTTTTTGCATCAGTAATGAGTATGATTTAATAATTGGTTGCCAGCGCATTAAGAATCTTTTAATTCCTTTTTCTGAGGAAAATTTTGAGTGAAATGATTAATAAATGATTTGAAATTGAATTTCTTTTATAAACTGTACTAGGCCCAGCACAGTGTTAGATTTCCAGTTTTTATCTATTGTATGCCTAACCATCAATATAATGGTATTTAGCATATTCATCTGAAAGGGTCTATTATTCTGGGAATATATCCAGAAAATGTCCTCTAGTGACAAAGATATGGAATCATAATGTCTATTAAACCAATGCTCAATAGTTGATTGATTTTAGGGCAATACTAGAACATATGGAGTACATCAGCTTTCAGATTAGTACAACGGGGGCAAACACCAACTTTTGCAGGACACATGTTTGACAATTTGAGCGGGGATAAGTAGTAATTATTTATAAGTTTAAAATGTGATTCCTTTCAGCTCAATGAGATTTCACATTTATTCAAAGCGTCAAAACTTAGTTTGATTTTATTGTGCTTTATTGATGAGAAAGCGTGTGTCCAGGTATTACACAATTTATCAAGATAAATTAAGCTTTATTTAGTGAGCATAATATCGTATATGAGGGAAATAGACGCCTTACCAACTATACATTTGTGGATACATATCTTGACATCAGACAATGAGACCAATGAAGCAGGACCCCAATTTTGGGTGTTAATATAGTGCCGTTATTGTAGATAGGAAAAAAAGTTTTTTCTAGCTAGATCAAAATGTTGAAAAGTAACTCAAAATATAGCATCCATCCATTTTCATCAATAGTTTGATGGATATGTTTAAGACCTCTTTTAGCCCAGTCTTTAAAGACTGTTTGATTGTTACCTAGCAAGAACTGTGAGTTGCTGACCATAGGTAAAAAAATCTGAAAATGTATAATCTACTTCTAATATCTCACCAAGTTTATGCCAAAACAATATTTTTAAATTAAATAAGATAACTAACATTAGATAGTAATTTTTTATGTGGACAGTGCAATATAGCTTTCAGCAAGTACGGATAAATAATATAAGTCTCCATATCTGAAGAAGAGATTAACTCTGATTCTGCGATCCAATCTATAGCAGTTTTAAGCATGACGGCAATTATATAGTTTAAAGTTTGGAATGGCAAGACCAGCTGCTCCATGATTTTGCATTAATCTATTTAAAGATATACGAGATTTCTTATTTTTCCAGATAAATTTAGAAAACTCTTAAAGAAGTTTTTTTGAATCATCATTTAAGATAAACAAGGGTAAATTCTGAAGAGGGTATAGTAAACGTGGGAAGATAATCGTTTTAATTAGATTAATATGAGTGGAGATGGATAGCAGAAAAGATGTACACAATTCCAGATCATCTTTAATTTTCTGAAAAAGAAGTGAAAAATTGAGTATGTACCAGTTTTTAGGATTCTTATGTAATACTATACCTACGTATTTAATAGCGTCAACAACTCTAAACAGGTGTTCTTGAAAGCTTTTTCTTGATTTATTGACCCACATAAGTTCACTTTTATCAAGATTAATTTTGTATCCTGAAAATTAGCTAAACTCATCAAGACATTGAAGAGAAGAAGGTATTGATTGGCATTTGCGTAATGGAGAATCTTCAAATGATGCAAGCCCATACTGATTCCATTTAGGATATCCCTTAGACAGATACCTAATGGCTCAACGGCAATGTTAAATAAAAGAGGTGACAATGGGCACCCATGTCTTGTTCCTCTCCTGAGCGTAAGTTTTGGCGATAGAAGCCCATTAACCAAAAGATAAGATATTGGATTATCATACATCTTATGTATAAATTGAAGAAATTGGTTCTTGAATAGTGATGTCACGAGTAGTTCGCCGGCAAATAGTTCCCGGCGAACATAGCTTGTTCGCATTCGCCGTGGCGGGCGAACATATGCAATGTTTGATCCACCTCCTATTCGTCATCATTGAGTAAACTTTGACCCTGACACATTTCAGCCAATCAGCAGCAGACGCTCCCTCCCAGACCCTCCGAGCTCCTGGACAGCAGCCATTTTAGATTCATTCTGATCCTGCATTCTTAGTGAGAGGAGGGATAGTGTAGCTGCTGCTGATTTTATAGGGAAATTCATATCTAGGCTAGTGTATTAAGTGTCCACTACAGTCCTGAAGGACTCATCTGATCTCTGCTGTAAGGACAGCACCCCAAAAAGCCCTTTTTAGGGCTAGAACATCTTTTTTTTTTTGCCTGTGTAATTTTGACTTTGAAACATCAGTCTGCTAGTGTAATCTAATTGCAGTTGCCTGCCTGCCAGCGCGTGTGCCAGGCCCACTTGCTAAGTGCCACCACTCATATCTGTTGTCACAGTAGTGTAAATTTTGCAAAAAAAAAAATTTTTGACTGTGAAACATCAGTCTGCTAGTGTAATCTAATTGCAGTTGCCTGCCTGCCAGCGTGTGTGCCAGGCCCACTTGCCAAGTTAGTGCCACCACTCATATTTGTTGTAACAGTAGTGTAAATATTTAAAAAAAACTTTTTTTCACTGTGAAACATCAGTCTGCTAGTGTAATCTAATTGCAGTTGCCTGCCTTCCAGCGTGTGTGCCAGGCCCACTTGCCAAGTTAGTGCCACCATTCATATTTGTTGTAACAGTAGTGTAAATATTTAAAAAAAAAAACTTTTTTGACTGTGAAACATCAGTCTGCTAGTGTAATCTAATGCAGTTGCCTGCCTGCCAGCGTGTGTGCCAGGCCCACTTGCCAACTGTGCCACCAATCATATTTGTTGTAACAGTAGTGTAAATATTTTAAAAAAACTGTTTTGACTGTGAAACATCAGTCTGCTAGTGTGATCTAATTGCAGTTGCCTGCCTGCCAGAGTGTGTGCCAGGCCCACTTGCCAAGTTAGTGCCACCACTCATTTTTGTTGTAACAGTAGTGTAAATATTTAAAAAAAACTTTTTTGACTGTGAAACATCAGTCTGCTAGTGTAATCTAATTGCAGTTGCCTGCCTGCCTGCCAGCGTGTGTGCCAGGCCCACTTGCCAAGTTAGTGCCACCAATCATATTTGTTATAAAAGTAGTGTAAATATTTAAAAAAAAACTTTTTTGACTGTGAAACATCAGTCTGCTAGTGTAATCTAATTGCAGTTGCCTGCCTGCCAGCGTGTGTGCCAGGCCCACTTGCCAACTAATGCCACCAATCATATTTGTTATAACAGTAGTGTAAATATTTAAAAAAAAAACTTTTTTGACTGTGAAACATCAGTCTGCTAGTGTAATCTAATTACAGTTGCCTGCCTGCCAGCGTGTGTGCCAGGCCCACTTGCCAAGTTAGTGCCACCACTCATATTTGTTGTAACAGTAGCGTAAATATTTTAAAAAAACTTATTTTACTGTGAAACATCAGTCTGCTAGTGTAATCTAATTGCAGTTGCCTGCCTGCCAGCGTGTGTGCCAGGCCCACTTGCCAACTAGTGCCACCACTCATATCTTGTTTAATAGTAGTGTAAGTGTACATTTAAAAAAAAAAAACTTTTTGAATTGTGAAACATCAGTCTGCTTTTTTGTGTCAGGCTCACAGCATATACTGTGCCCACTTGCCCAGTGGCACCACTCATATTTTGTTTAATAGTAGTGTAAGTGTATATTTAAAAAAAAATGACAGGCAGAGGCAAGCCACCCCGCAGGTGCCGTCGTGGTCGTGGTGCTGTGATTCCCTTTGACCCTACAATAATGCCCAGTGTTCAGAGGCCACGTACCATGAACGCGAAAAGTTCTAAGGAGGTCCTAGTTGACTGGCTAACACAGGAAAACCAATCATCTACAGCTTCCACTTGGAACCTTGATGCACCATCCACCTCCAGCTTAGCTTCGGGCACCTCTCAAGTGACCAGTGCCACTTGCCCGCCTGCCGCCACCACCAACACTAGCACCACAGCTGCTTCACTTGATCTGTCAGAGGAGTTATTGACACATCAGTTGGAAGAAATGAGTGATGCGCAACCATCATTGACAGAGGATGTAGATAACAGTGATATGTTTCAGTCAGGCAGCATTACAAACAAGGTGTGATGATGATGTTGTACCTGCTGCTGCTTTCTTTGTTGATTTGTCAGATACAAGTGAAGCGGTTGATGATGATGCATCCGTGGATGTCACGTGGGTGCCCGCTAGAAGAGAAGAAGAACAGGGGGAAAGTTCAGATGGGGAGAAAGAGAGGAGGAGAAGAGTTTGAAGCAGGGGGAGGTCGTCGCAAGGAGCTAGTGGCACAGTCAGACAGCATGCATTGGCACCCAGTGTCAGCCAGACAGCACGCCAATCAACGCATGCTGTTGCCACCACCAGAATGCCGTCATCGTAGAGCTCAGCAGTGCAGCATTTTTTTTATGTGTCTGCCTCTGACAACAGCAATGTCATTTGCAACCTGTGCCAAAAGAAACTGAGTCATGGGAAGTCCAACACCCACCTAGGTACAACTGCTTTGCAAAGGCACATTATCTCACATCACAAACGTCTATGGGATGAACACATGAGGACAAGCAGCACACAAACTCAAAGCCGCTATCCTCCTCCTGGTCCAGCAACTTCCTGCTCTTTGCCCCCTCTCAACCATCCGCCAATCCGTCTCTCTTCCGGAGCAGTTTCTGCTCATATGCCTTAGTCAGGTGTCTGTCAAGGACATGTTTGAGCGTAAGAAGCCAATGTCACCAAGTCACCCCCTTTCCCGGCGTCTGACAGCTGGCTTGTCTGAACTCTTAGCCCGCCAGCTTTTACCATACAAGCTGTAGGAGTCTGAGGCGTTCCAAAAATTTGTAGCTATTGGGACACCGCAGTGGAAGGTACCCGGCCAAAATTTCTTTGCACAAAAGGCAATCCCCAACCTGTACTCGATTGTGCGAAAGGAAGTAATGGCATGTCTGGCACACAGTTTTGGGGCAAGGGTCCATCTGACCACTGATAGCTGGTCTGCAAAGCATGGTCAGGGCAGATATGTCACCTACACTGCGCATTGGGTAAACCTACTGACGGCGGCCAAGCATGGAATGCCTGGCTCTGCAGAGGATGAGTTGGTGACACCGCCACGACTTGCAGGCAGGCCTGCTGCCACCTCCTCTACTCCTCCTACTCCATCCTCTTCCATAACCTCCTCGGCTGAGTCCTGTTCTGCTGCTGCATCTTGCTCCACATCAACGGCAACCCCCAGCTCCCCAGGTACTATTCAACATCCCTGATACGGCAGTTTCACGCCGTCTTGGGGTTGACTTGCCTGAAAGCAGAGAGTCACACCGCAGCAGCACTCCTGAACGCACAGGTGGATCAGTGGCTGACTCCACACCAACTGGAGATTGGCAAAGTGGTTTCTAACAACAGAAGTAATTTGGTGGCGGCATTAAAATTGGGGAAGTTGACACATGTGCCGTTCATGGCACATGTGTGTAATCTGATTGTACAACGCTTTGTGCATAAGTACCCAGGCATACAGGACATCCTGAAGCAGGCCAGGAAGGTGTGTGGCCATTTCAGGTGTTCCTACACGGCCATGGTGCACTTGTCAGATATCTAGCGGCGAAACAACATGCCAGTGAGGCGCTTGATTTGCGACAGCCCGACACGTTGGAATTCAACACTCCTAATGTTCGACCGCCTGCTCCAACAAGAAAAAGCCGTTAACGAGTATGTGTATGACCGGGGTGCTAGGACAGCCTCTGGGGAGCTGGAAATTTTTTTGCCACGTTACTGGACACTCATGCGCAATGCCTGTAGGCTCATGCGTCCTTTTGAGGAGGTGACAAACCTAGTCAGTCGCACTGAAGGCACCATCAGCGACATCATACAATTTGTTTTCTTCCTGGAGCATGCCCTCTGAAGAGTGCTGGATCAGGCCGTAGATGAGCGTGAAGAGGAAGAGTTGTGGTCACCATCCCCACCAGAAACAGCCTTATCAGCATCGCTTGCTGGACCAGCGGCAACACAGAAAGAGAATTGTGAGGAAGAGGGGTCAGAGGAGGAATGTGGCTTTGAGGAGGAGGAGGAGGAAGACCAAGCACAACAGGCATCCCAGGGTGCTCGTTGTCAACTTTCTGGTACCCGTGGTGTTGTACGTGGTTGGGGGGAAGAAGATACCTTCAGTGAGATCAGTGAGGACGGGGAACAGGACATGAGTAGCTCAGCATCCAACCTTGTGCAAATTGGGTCTTTCATGCTGTCGTGCATGTTGAGTGACCCTCGTATAAAAAAACTGAAAGAGAAAGAACTGTACTGGGTGTCCATGCTACTAGACCCCCGGTATTAGCATAAAGTGACTGAAATGTTACCGAATTCCCGCAAGTCGGAAAGGATGGAGCAGTTCAAAAATAAATTAAAAAGTATGATTTACACAGCGTATAAGGGTGGGAAGAGGTGAAAGTAATACTCCTCCTCCCACGACCACGCCGGCAAGGACAGGATGCTTTCCAGACGCGTTGTTGATGGAGGACATGCGGACCTTTTTAACTCCTATGTATCGCCACAGACCTTCGGGATCCAGCCTCAGAGAATGACTGCACCGACAGGTAGCAGACTACCTCGCCTTAACTTCAGATCTCGACACTCTGAGGAGCGATGAAGCCCTTGACTACTGGGTGTGCAGGCTTGAACTGTGGCCTGAGCTATCCCAATTTACAATAGAACTTCTGGCCTGCCCCGCTTCAAGTGTCCTGTCAGAAAGGACCTTCAGTGCAGCAGGAGGTATTGTCACTGAGAAGAGAAGTCGCCTAGGTCAAAAAAGTCTTGATTACCTCACCTTTATTAAAATTAATGAGGGATGGATCCCGAAGGGACTGACATTAAGCGATACATTTGAGTAAAAAAGGACTGATGAAATAAGCTGCCTTGGGCTAAAAATGGTCCAAACGCTGCTGTATTTTATCTTCGAATGCCAGATGACTTGCGTGACTTATCCGCCAAAAACTAGGGTTCAAGCCGCAATGTTTTAGGGCACTTTCTAACTGTCAAACAAACATCAATTTTTCTGGCCGCTGCTACAGCAGCGGCTGCAACAATACCTATTTTTTCAGGCATGTGTACATGCCTAATTTTTCTGGCCTCTGGTGCTGCACTGTGGCTTCAAAACCCAAACTAAAAAAAGGCACATAACAAGGATTAAACTGCTAAGAATAGTACTACCTAACACACCACTCATATCTGGTGGCACAGTAGATTGCACATGCAGTGCCCCAAATTTGAAGTAGGAGGACCGACCAAGCATCTTTTTCAATCTCCCGGTTCCAAAAATCCCTGCCATATATACGTCCCCTGGTTTCGCAACTGCCTCTGGGAACCTTACCATAAGTCCCAGACCGCACGTCTTGTAATTCTCTGTCTGGAAAATTATATATCTATCAAATCTATCTATTTATCTATCAAATCTATCTAACTATCAATTGTATCTATCAAATGTATATTGCATCTATTGATCTACAGGGAGTGCAGAATTATTAGGCAAGTTGTATTTTTGAGGATTAATTTTATTATTGAACAACAACCATGTTCTCAATGAACCCAAAAAACTCATTAATATCAAAGCTGAATAGTTTTGGAAGTAGTTTTTAGTTTGTTTTTAGTTATAGCTATTTTAGGGGGATATCTGTGTGTGCAGGTGACTATTACTGTGCATAATTATTAGGCAACTTAACAAAAAACAAGTATATACCCATTTCAATTATTTATTTTTACCAGTGAAACCAATATAACATCTCAACATTCACAAATATACATTTCTGACATTCAAAAACAAAACAAAAACAAATCAGTGACCAATATAGCCACCTTTCTTTGCAAGGACACTCAAAAGCCTGCCATCCATGGATTCTGTCAGTGTTTTGATCTGTTCACCATCAACATTGCGTGCAGCAGCAACCACAGCCTCCCAGACACTGTTCAGAGAGGTGTACTGTTTTCCCTCCTTGTAAATCTCACATTTGATGATGGACCACAGGTTCTCAATGGGGTTCAGATCAGGTGAACAAGGAGGCCATATCATTAGATTTTCTTCTTTTACACCCTTTCTTGCCAGCCACGCTGTGGAGTACTTGGACGCGTGTGATGGAGCATTGTCCTGCATGAAAATCATGTTTTTCTTGAAGGATGCAGACTTCTTCCTGTACCACTGCTTGAAGAAGGTGTCTTCCAGAAACTGGCAGTAGGACTGGGAGTTGAGCTTGACTCCATCCTCAACCCGAAAAGGCCCCACAAGCTCATCTTTGATGATACCAGCCCAAACCAGTACTCCACCTCCACCTTGCTGGCGTCTGAGTCGGACTGGAGCTCTCTGCCCTTTACCAATCCAGCCACGGGCCCATCCATCTGGCCCATCAAGACTCACTCTCATTTCATCAGTCCATAAAACCTTAGAAAAATCAGTCTTGAGATATTTCTTGGCCCAGTCTTGACGTTTCAGCTTGTGTGTCTTGTTCAGTGGTGGTCGTCTTTCAGCCTTTCTTACCTTGGCCATGTTTCTGAGTATTGCACACATTGTGCTTTTGGGCACTCCATTGATGTTGCAGCTCTCAAATATGGCCAAACTGGTGGCAAGTGGCATCTTGGCAGCTGCACGCTTGACTTTTCTCAGTTCATGGGCAGTTATTTTGCGCCTTGGTTTTTCCACACGCTTCTTGCGACCCTGTTGACTATTTTGAATGAAACACTTGATTGTTCGATGATCACGCTTCAGAAGCTTTGCAATTTTAAGAGTGCTGCATCCCTCTGCAAGATATCTCACTATTTTTGACTTTTCTGAGCCTGTCAAGTCCTTCTTTTGACCCATTTTGCCAAAGGAAAGGAAGTTGCCTAATAATTATGCACACCTGATATAGGGTGTTGATGTCATTAGACCACACCCCTTCTCATTACAGAGATGCACATCACCTAATATGCTTAATTGGTAGTAGGCTTTCGAGCCTATACAGCTTGGAGTAAGACAACATGCATAAAGAGGATGATGTGGTCAAAATACTCATTTGCCTAATAATTCTGCACTCCCTGTATGTAATCTATGTATCTATCTATCAAATCTATCTATCTCGTGGTTGTGCAAATGGACTGTTTGCGGTTGTTTGCGGTGCGTTAAACGGGGAGTTTGGTCTGTCACTGTGAAGCAGGCATAACCCTTACACTACCTGATCGATACAACATCATACCTGATGTTTTAAAGCACATTATTCCAAACAATTTAGGAATGTTAGGTGATTTATGCCCTTTATGGCTTAAAACCAGACTCTGCACAAACTATGTAATTTTCCGTGGGAGTTTTTCCATGGATCCCCCTCCGGCATGCCACAGCCCAGGTGTTAGTCCCCTTGAAACAACTTTTCCAGAAAGAGTCCCTGTTGGTTTTAAAGTTCGCCTGCCTATTGAAGTCAATGGCGGTTCGCCCGGTTAGCCGGTTCGCAAAAAGTTGCAGAAGTTCGAGTCCGCCGTTCGCAAACCGAAATTTTTAGGTTTGCGACATCACTATTCTTGAAGCCAAAATTTTTTAGAGTCTTAAAAAGATGACCCCAAGAAATAGAGTCAAAGGCCTTTTCGGCGTCTAAAGTGAGGATTGCCACATCTTGGAAAATATTCTTCTTCCCTTGTTTTATATTGCAGAAAAAATCCAAGAAGGTGACCACTTTGCATATATTTTTTGTTGAATTTCTAGACTTCATTAATCCAGTCTGGTCAGGATGAATACGTTTGTCTAATGAAGAAAGTCTAGAGGCAATAATAGTGGCTAAGATCTTATAGTCTGTATTAAGAACTGATATGGGCCTGTAAGAAATTGGATCCTCCGCATTTTTACCTTTTTTGGGCTCAAGGAAATATTAGCTGCAGAGAAATAGGATGATATTGGATTGACAGAAATAAAATAATTATTGAAAAGTTTTCCTAAAGTTGGAAAAATGTCTTCAGCTAGGGTTTTATAGTATTCTGCTGGCAGGCAGTCTGGACCTGCAGCTTTATTTAGTTTGATTTTGTCTATTGCTTTACTGATCTCCTCCGCGGAGATAGGAGCATTGAGCACTGTCAAATCTTCCTCTTGAATCTTAGGAAGCTTAACTTTGGTCCAAAAACTGTCTTGCGTATGCGTATTTATTTCTAATCCTGCATAGAGTTGTTGATAATAAATAAAAAATAAGTTATTGATTTCTTTAGTGTCGGCATAGTCCTTCCAATTCTGTCTCAACCAAAGTGAAAATCTGGGGTTATTAAAGAGATAACGAGGGAAGAATAGAGTTTGCGTTTTATCTTCAGGCCTAGATAAAGAGTTAATTGATAATGATATAATTGCGTGATCTGATACCAATATATCACCAATTCCTGTGTCTGTCTGCTGAATAGAAAGAGATTCAGAGATTAAAAACAGATCAATTCTGGAAAAAGTTCTATGTGTTTTAGATTTACATGAGTATACTTGGGAGTCCGGGTTTTTGGTCCGCCATATGTCTAGTAGTCTAAGTTTATAGCAGAAATTTTTTAAATAATTTTAGTTTTTCTTAAATTCTTTAAGGTTTTTATTAGAAAATCTGTCTAGTTCTGGTGACAGCGTCATATTAAAATCCCCTGCCATGACAACGTTTTCCCCTATAAAGGGATATACCTTACTTTTATTCTTTTCCCAGAAGTCAATACAAAATTTATTAGGGCCATATATGCTAGAAAATGTAAATTTACTATTCCAAATTTGTATTTGTAGTAAGATATATCTGGAATCGGGATCCATCTCAAAATGTATAATGTTTCCTTATTTAATGGAAAGGAAACCCCACATTTCCTGTTAGCACACGGCTTGGCTATAAATTCTCCCACCTATTTTGACTTCAATTTAGCTGCTTTTATAGCATTAAGATGTGTTTCCTGTAGGAAAACGACATCCGGTTTAGCCTGTTTTGATCATAGCTGAGAATTAAAATAAACTATATTAAACTATATTAAACTATTAATTAACCTACCCTAACTATTATACTAAAATTACATTAAACTATATTAAACTATTTATTAACCTACCCTAACTATTATACTAAAATTACATTAAACTAAAAAATTAACTATATTACATATTTAAATCCAAGATGGCATCCCTTGAATTTCGATTGGCTGATAGAATTCTATCAGACAATTGGAATTAAGGTTGAAAAAATCCTATTGGCTGTTGCAATCAGCCAACAGGATTGAGCTTTCATCCTATTAGCTGATCCAATCAGCCAACAGGATTGAGCTCTCATTGCATTGGCTGATTGGAATAGCCAATATAATGCAAGCTCAATCCTATTGGCTGATTGGATCAGCCAATAGGATTAAAGCTCAATCCTAATCGCTGATTGCAACAGCCGACAGGATTTTTTCAACCTTAATTCCTATTGGCTGATAGAATTATTTCAGCCAATCGGAATTCAAGGCACGCCATCTTAGATGATGTCATTTAAAGGGAAACTTCATTCTTCAAGAGACGTCGTGAGAAGATGATGCTCCGCCCCGGATGTCTTGAAGATGGAGCCACTCCACGCCGGATGGATGAAGATAGAAGATGCCGGCATCAAGTAGGACTTCGGCCCACTTGGATGAAGACTTCTGTCGGCTTCGCTGAGGACTTCTGCCGCTTGGATGAGGATGGATGTCTGGTCTTCGAAAACTGTAAGTGGATCGTCGGGCGTTAGTGTTAGGTTTTTTTTAAGGGTTTATTGGGTGGGTTTTAATTTTAGGTTAGGGACTTTGGGCTGAAAAAGAGCTAAATGCCCTTTTAAGGGCAATGGGGAGATTAGGTTTTTTTAGATAGGTTTTTTTTTGGGGGGGTTGGTTGTGTGGGTGGTAGTTTTTACTGTTGGGTGGGTGTTTGTATTTTATTTTACAGGTAAAAGAGCTGATTTCTTTGGTGCAATGCCCCGCAAAAGGCCCTTTTAAGGGCCATTGGTAGTTTATTGTAGGCTAGGGGTTTTTTTTTATTTTGGGGGGCTTTTTTATTTTGATAGGGCTATTAAATTAGGTGTAATTAGTTTAAATATTTGATCATTTATTTTTTTATTATGTGTAACATAGTGTTTTTTATTTTTTGTAACTTAGTGTTTTTTTATTTTAGGTAACTTAGTTGTTATTTTTTGTAACTTAGTAATTCTTTATAGTAGATTTAAATAACTTGAGTAGGGTTGGGGTTTTAAATATGTAATATAGTTAATTTAATTGTTAGTTTAATGTAATTTTAGTATAATAGTTATGGTAGATTAATTATTAGTTTAATATAGTTTAATGTAATTTTAGTATGATAGTTAGGGTAGATTAATTAGTAGTTTTATATAGTTTAATGTAATTTAGTATAATAGTTAGGGTATGTTAATTAATAGTTTAATATTGTTTATTTTAATTCTAAAGGTAAGTTTAAATTTATTATAAGATAGGGATGAGGTAATTATAATGTAAAGTTAGCGGGTTGTTAGGTTTAGGGGTTAATAGTTTAATTTAGTTTATGGTGATGTGGGAGGCTGGTGGTTTTGGGGTTAATAGGTTTAGTAAGTGGTAGTGATGTGGGAGGCCAGGGGTTTAGGGGTTAATACATTTATTTAGTTGCAGAGGGGTCCAGGAGTGGCGGGATAGGGGTTAATACATTTACTTAGTTGTGGTGGGCTCTGGGAGCAGCGGGATAGGGGTTAATACATTTATTAGAGTTGCGGTGGGCTCCAGGAGCGGCGGGATAGGGGTTAATAACATTTATTTAGTTGCGGCGGTGTCAGCAAGTGGTGGGATAGGGGTTAATAACATTATGTAGGTGGCGGCGATGTCGGGGCAGCAGATTAGGGGTGTTTAGACTCGGGGCTTATGTTAGGGTGTTAGGTGTAAACGTAACTTTTATTCGAGCATAGAAATCAATGGGATATTGGGCAGCAGCAAACATAAGCTTTCGCTGCTTTCAGACTCCCATTGATTCCTATGGCATCTGCGGCCTCCAGGGTGGCGGATTGAAAACCAGGTATGCTGGGCCGGAATAGTGGCGAGCGTACCGGTTAGAACTTTGATAACTTGCAAAAGATGTCAGATAGTGCCGAATTTGTATTCGTAACATCTGTAATCACGTAAGCATCGATCTCTGTTGGATTGAGACTGGTTGATCATATGTTACATCACAAATTTCAACTTTTGCCGGTCTGTAGGCTTTGATAAATGGGTCAAATCAGGCTCGCCACAATTATGCTGCGGAATTCCAGGGTATTTGCAGTTGATGGCTTGATAAATATCCCTCCTAGTCCTGACATTTCTAAGGATATTATTTTGAATATTTTAGGCTAATGTGATTTAGTGATGTCCAAACTGTGTTCACTAATATCTTTTAATATCATTAATAGAACTAGTTATTGTGATGCGCACAGAGGGAACCAGCACTGATGGTGACCTGCCTTTGCAGGGTTCTGGTAAGTCCATTGACTCATTTATGTCATTGAAGGTGTCTTTTTCATAAAAATTCTTATCATGATTTTGATGAAGCATTCCATTTGAATACAACTTATAATGTACTCCTCTACTGATATATATATTTATTTTTTATTATTTTAATATTAAGATCTCAAATCTTCTTAGTTTACACCTTTGTGCTTCAGAACATGGCTTGCACATGTTTATATTTAGTATAAATTTAGACAACAATCATCAAGCGATACACACATAAGAACTCTTGAATGTTCCATGTACTCTGCTTTCTGAATATTTTCCAAATACAGACCCTAAAATGTAATTATTATTTATCGATAATTATAAATCTTATTTCATTTGCATGCTCCATCAAAATGATGTAATTCTTAACTTTGGTTCAGTATCTCTTTAATGCAACATTGATGTGTGTACTTGAGCACCAGTAACACATGTTATATTTGTTTTTAACATGTACACAACATGTTATGTTTACAAAGATTGATGTAACATGTGCGATGGAGGAGGAAGTGGCTCCCTTGGAGTCTGATGGTATGTAAAATATTTATAACATGTATATAACGTAGGTTGACCATATTGCTGCTTTAAAAAGGGACACATATGAAAAAGACATAGGTCTGGGCTGTTTTCAAGGCTGTTTCAAGAAATGTTTTGTATAAGAAGCCTGACCTATGTATTTTTCATATGTGTCCATTTTTAAGCGGGAATATGGTCACCCTAATATAATGTGTATTGATTCTAAATCATACTATTGATGAAAAATAAAGTCTACAGCTTTGTACCTTTCAAATATATTATTCAATTATTTTCAAATCCATTACTGCCCCACTTTCTATATCATGCAGCATGAACTTATGTTTTTATTTTGTTTCAAATATATGTATGATTTGTCATTAATGATGATGATGATGATGTCACATGCATATTACATGAAAAACATCAATAAACATTTTCTGATTGTACAGACAGTCATTGCTATTCATCTGAGTGCCTAGATGCAGACCATATCATTATGTCATCATTGTTTTGAACTTATAAGCCACTTCTAAGTATACATTAAACATAATTGTGTTGAAATGCCTTGAGTTAATTTGCTGATGTATGATATGTAAATGTATTTTAAAAAGATTTATGTGTAGACTGTCCATTTTAATCAAACAAACATTAATATTCATCAAAACTAAAGCATGCATTTCTGAATATGTCTATTAATATTGGTATGACATACATTTAATCCTAATGTAAAAGAGAGATTCACAAAACATACTCTGAAAATGTAGTGCCAGATAGATAAAATTATATTCTTAATATTTAATATGAACAGCAGCATCTACCGTGTATATATTCTGAATAGTAATTGATTGAACCATCAAGGTTCAAATTTTTACATTTAAGATTACAAAGACAATCACCGAAATATATTTATAAATCAGTGTTTACATGGTTTCAAAGGCTAGGTGGAGTGGCCATTTAGATTTGATCATATTACACACTCACATATTATTCAATTGTTGGATTTTAAAAAATAAATCCACGAGCATGTGTCTAAAAGAACTCTATTGCATTTCAATCTCAAATGCATACATGCGTACCGATATATTATCCAAAAGATAAATATATTATAAAATCATAAAGATTAGCACATAATGTTGAGTTTGAAAAATATGATTTGTAATGTATTTATGAAATGTTGCATGAAAAATAACAGTGAACAGTGAACAGTGAGTTTAAAGGATCAATTAAATCTTTGATTTAAAGACTTAAACATTGAACTATATGACAAAGAGTAGAGCAGAATTTATGCCCTTGTTAAGAGGTCCTCATCCTTGACAAAAATGTTAGAACTCAATTACAAGTTTTTATCCAGGTGGTACCTGACACCATCACGCCTTAAAAGTATATACCCACACTCATTCGACCTGTACTGTAGAGGTTGTAAACAGAAAGGTTCCATGTCCAACATGTGGTGGAATTGCCCCATAATTAAACCACTTTTGCTGGAAATAGAACTCTTCTTGCAACACCTAGTAGGAGTCACATTTACACTAACCCCTGAGATAGCTTTACTGAATGCATTTCCCAATAATATGTGCCAAATCAAAGAGTAATATAGTTCTCCTTAAACTGAGCTAGGTCTTTAATAGCCAGTAGATGGAAAACCCCAGTACCACCTACGGTGCAGGATTGGCTGAAACATGTGGAAGACACCCTACAACTAGAGGAATATGGTTATTTTAAAATCCAGAGAAAAGAGATATTTTTAGATATCAAACTATACTGGGATCTGACAAAACCCGGCTATACACGAGCATGGCTGGCTCGTCCCCCGCCGCTCCCTGATTGAGACACTAGGCTAGAGGGGACACGGCATATGAGTATATGAAATGTGTGTAGGTGAAAGGAAGAATAGCATGGAACTATAAAACTGAATGCTTAAACTGACTAAATTGGAAAGTGATGTATTTCTGGAAAGCTGCCTTATCATGTTAAGCTGATACAAATTGTGTTGTAACGTTGTATGTTAAATTTGCAATGTAATGTGATTTCATTGACACCACTGTATACCTATGGTGAAATTTCAATAAAACTCTTTAAATACAAAAAATAAATCACTGTGTGTAATGCACATATTTTGGATGATTAATATATTTCTATTATTATTGCTTATCTTTAATTATCCAACAATATATTGCAATAGGTAGGCTGACCATATTTCCGCTTTAATAAGTGACACATATGATAAACATATAGGTCATTATTCTTATTAAAAAAATCCTTTAAACAGCTCTGAAAACATCCCTGACATATGTATTTCTCATGTGTCCCTTTTTAAAGTGGAAAGATGGTCACCAGAGCTATAGGTAACATATAATGTATAACCAATCCACATTTTCATAATGTATCTCGTAGCATTCTTTCTCAGTTAAAGGGACATGAAACCCAATAATGTATTTTATCATTTAGGTATAACATAGTATAACATACTATCAATTTTCAAATTTGCTTCAGTCTCTTGGTATCATTTTTTAAGGAGCAGCAGTGCACTACTGGTTTCTAACTGAAAACATAGGTGAACCAATGACAACTGGTAAATATATGTAGCCACCAATCAGCAGTTAGAACATAGGTTGTTTGCTGCTTTGAGATTACCTCGAAACACATTTCATCAAAAGATAACATGAGAAAGAATCAAATTTAAATAATATACTTACATTTTAAAGGTTGTTAAAATTGCAATCTCTTACATAATCGTGTAACATAAAATGTGGGTTTCATGTCCATTTAAACCCTGCTGCTTCATAAATAGTTCTGAAGCCTCCTATTCTAATGAAATATATAGTTATTACTAACAATGGATTAGATTTCATATATCACAGTATTATGATATCTAGCATTACATTAGGTGAAGCTGTGCATTACATTAAATAAACACGCTTCATAGATAACAATATAGCACATACTAGTTTTTAAAATATAAATATGTTTCTTATTGACATGCAAAGCTGTAAAATCCGTCCTTTGATTGGATTACGTTTTTACGTGATCTCAGATGCGCCATGTTGCCTAAAACATCACATGCCAAGGTGTTAAATCCGTCTGATTGGCTTACGTTCTCCCGCAATATTTGATTTTCCACATAACCCACGTTTGCGAATGAGAACACAAGTTAAAACCATGTCTTTCTTGGATTATGGATTGTGTCAATCATGTACATTGTTGAACCATAGCTGATAAAGAACACAAAAATATCTTTTGATGGCTGTCTCGTTGAAGAAACAAATGAAGGCAATATGTTTTTCATGCAGAATAAATTTTGAGGCAAGTGCAACACCATGAATATACTCCATCTTGTTTAATATGTTTGTCAACAATATTGTGTTAATATAATGAATGTAGGAACAAAACACTTGCACACTCACCCAAACAAACTCTCGTTCACTAAATCACACTTACTCACTCTTTCACACTAACTCACTCTCTCACACTAGCTCACTCTCTCACACTAACTAACTCTTACACACTAACTCTCACACTAACTTTCACACTAACTAACTCTCACACTAACTCTCAAACTAACTAACTCTCACACTAACTCTCACACTAACTGTCACACTAACTGTCACACTAACTATCACTAAATCACACTAAATCTCTCTACTCTCAAATCTCTCCAAACCCTCCAATGCCTAGATCTGCACCTAACTTGAAAAAAAAAATATACAGTCAAAGAAGCCATTCTTAGAGCGTTCCTATGTAAATGTTTAATGATGTACCAGTTTGCAAAGTAAAGCTTTCTTTGTAATTAGTATGTGTGCAATGTGTATTAGTTGTGTGAATTTGTGCATGCTCATATTGAGTTTGTATTTGTGTAATGTGTATAATGCGATGATCGTTTTGCATAACATTCTCCAACAGTAGTATCTGTAAATATAAATGCTGATTTGTGATGGTCTCGTATTTGTCAAGTGCTGTAAATGTTTATGTATACTAATGTTCCATAATCTGCAATGCAAATGTTTTGTTTGTGTATCAGTGTACAATTCTTTTTTTCATGTTGTTTTGTTCCGTGTTGCAATATCTCAACGTATTTAGCGATTCCTCGTTTAGTGTAAATGTTGTGCATTATTTTTTGCTTACAATTGTGAATGTTGAATACGTATGTGCTATGCTGCGTGAGCGATTGTTGTTTGTACATTTGAGCTGAGTGTTTTTGTTGTGCATTATTTCTTATACGTAATATGACAGAGCAGTGTATATTTCTCACGAGATCGAGTGTTAGATGAAAAATCTGTGATTAGTTCATTTAGCATTGATCTCTAAGGGAGAATCTTTAACGCACCCGTGATTACGCTTATTAAATAAACGCATTACTCGTGTTACCGCAATGCGTTACAAGGTTGTTTTCAGACTCGTAATACCTACGTTATAAAAGATACGAAAAGTAAAGTATCTCAACTCTAGGTCATTTCTCTCTAATTCAAAGCTGAAGCAGGTTACTTTAATTTCTCTTTAACTCTTTTTTATTTTCTTTAGTACATGTGTTACAGTGAACTGTTTTATAGAGGAAAGGTTTTTTTAATTTTTAATTTTGTAAGGTTTTTTTGAAGTTTTTTTTTGCAATGCTGGTGTTACATTGGAACCATTACGCATAAGTGACAAGGGGCAGGTGAAAATACTAATGAATTCTGCAAATTTTGGAGTTGCAGAAAAGTTTTTCTTTTTTCTGTTTTCTTTTTTTTTTTGTCTTGAAAGGGTCAGAAAGCTACAGCTGTTACTTTAGCAAACTGCCTTAAAGGGATAGTAAAGTCCAAATTAAATTTTCATAATTCAGATAGTGCATGTAATTTTAAACAACTTTCTAATTTACTTTTATCATCACATTTCCTTTGTTCTTAATTCTTATTCTTAATTGAAAGCTAAACCTAGTTAGGCTCATATACTAATTTCTATGCCCTTGAAGGCCGCCTCTCATCTGAATGTTGTTGTCTTTTTCCTTTGTTCCTTCTTTTTTTGTTAAAGGGTCATTGTTTTTTGTTTTCAGACAAAATCAACAAATATGTAAACACTTGGGGCTAGATAACAAGTGGAGCGCTAATTTATCACTAGCCCACAAATGAGCAAATATGCCTGTTTGCGGGCGTGAGATAAATAACCAGCAAGCTTGTGATAGCAATTAACGTTCTGAAAATTAACCAGAGATCAGATCTCTGGATAATTTTCTAAAAGTCACCCAATTGGCCCAACATTTACTGTAAATATAGTTATCTTTATTAAAAAATAAAAATGGTAGCACCTTTATTTTTTTATAAAGTAACTGCAAAAAGCAGTTATAAGGGGCTAAAAGTGGCAGCTGAGGGGTGTTAGAAAAAAGTTCCTTTACTGTATATATATATATGTGTGTGTGTTAATATGTGTATATGTGTATATACCTATATTAACACATAAATATATATTTATATATTCATATATATTTAAAACTGCTGCCCAACGCTGTGCTACTTACCCCATTTGCACGCTAGTTCTCATTCCGTGTCAGAAAACGAGGTTCCTGTTGGAGCCAATGGAAGTATGCTCTTGTGAGTGCAATGCGAACGCAAGGTCGCGTTTGCATTGCACCTCATTTGTAATACCAGCGCACTTACCTGTGAAATAAAAATAAAAACTAAGCTAGCTACAATATAACTAATAGTTATATTGTAGCTAGCTTAGGTTTTTATTTCACAGGTAAGTTTGTATTTATTTAACTAAGTAGACTAGTTAGTAAATAGTTATTAACTAGTTGTTTACTAACTACCTAGTTAAAATAAATACAAACTTACCGGAGAAATAAAAGTAAAACCTAAGCTTCCTTACTCTAAAACCTAACATCACAAAAATAAAAAAACTACTATTACAAAAATAAAAAAACACTAAAATTACAAAAAATTAAAAAAAACTACCATTTCAAAAAATAACAGACGAAATGATCCAAAACAATAAAAATTATTCCTATTCTAATACCCCGTTTAAAAAAAAAAAAACACCCCAAAATAAAAAAAAACATAATCTGTAATAAACTACCAAGGGCCCTTAAATGGGCCTTTTGTAGGCCCTTAAAAGGGCCTTTTGTAGGGCATTGCCGTAAAGAAATAATTTCTTTTGCTAAAAAAGAAAAACAAACACCCCCTAACAGTATACAAACCTCCACCCCCCAAAACCACAAAACAAAAATAAAGTTAAAACTAATCTACCCATTTCCCTAATCTACCCATTGCACTATTCTAAAAAAAAAAAAAAAACACCCCAAAAAGAAAAAGGGCCTTTTGTAGGGCATTGCCCTAAAGAAATAAGAAATTTTGCTACAAAATAAAAACAAACACCCCCTAACATTACAAACCCCCACCCCCCCAAACCCACAAAATAAAAAAAACTAACTAAAAAAACCTAATCTACCCATTACCCTGCAAAGGGCATTTGTATGGTCATTGCCCTTAAAAGGCATTCAGCTCTTTTACTGCCCTAAAAGGGCATTCATCTCTTTTAAGATTGCCCAATAGCCCTAATCTAAAATAAAATCCCACCCCAAAAAACTTAAAAAACCTTACACTAACCCCTCTTTAGGCCACAGATGCTGAAGTCTGGCTTGAATGATCTTCATCCCAGTGGCTCCATCTTCATCCAGGCAGCTCCATCATCATCCATCGAGGGACCGGCATCTTCTTCATCCCTGCGGAGGTGGAGCGGTCGATGTGCGGAATCAGCCAATATGAATGAAAGATGCTTAAATCCTATTGGCTGATTTGAACAGCCAATAAGATTTTAGCAGCTCTAATTCCTATTGGTTGATTTAAATTTTTCAGCCAATAGGAATGCAATGGTACCCCCAGTAAAAAAGGACCTCCACGTCGGATCAATGGACTGCCACCTGGACCTCCGCCTTGGACCTTCGTCTGGACCTCCGCCTCTGCGCATAGACTGCTCCGCCTCTGAAGAAATGAAGAAGATGCCGGTCCCTTGATGGATGAAGTTGGAGCCGTCTGGATGAAGATGAAGCCGCTGGGATGAAGATCATTCAAGCCGGACTTCAGCAACTGTGAGTACCTAAAGAGGGGTTAGTGTCAGGTTTTTTTAACCCCTTAATGACAACTGACGTACCAGGTACGTCATGCATTAACAAGCAGTTAATGACAATGGACGTACCTGGTACGTCAGTTGTCTAACAGAGTGCTGGAAGTGATCACAATCACTTCCAGCAGCTCTGAGGGTATTGCAGTGATGCCTCGATATGGAGGCATCCTGCAATACCCCTTTACAAGCCTCCGATGCAGAGAGAGCCACTCTGTGGCCCTCTCTGCACCGGTAGTGATGGTGCCGATGGTGCCTTTGTCCGGTGGGATTTCACAGGTAAGTTTGTATTTATTTTAACTAGGTAGTTAGTAAAAAATAGTTAATAACTATTTACTAACTAGTCTACCAAGTTAAAATAAATACAAACTTACCTGTGAAATAAAAACCTAACCTAGCTACAATATAACTATTAGTTATATTGTAGCTAGCTTAGGTTTTATTTTTATTTCACAGGTAAATTTGTAGTGAGTTTTAAATAGGTATTTATTTAGTTTATAACTGTAACTTTAATTTAGGTCTATTTTAATTAGGTTAAATTTAGGGGATGTTAGGTTTAGTGTTAGGGTTAGGGTAAGGGTTACAGTTAGGGTTAGGTTTAGGGCTAGGTTTAGGGGTTAATATAGTTTAATTTAGGTTGTTGCAATGTGGGGACCTGCAGTTTAGGGGTTAATAGGTTTAGATAGTGTTGGCGATGTGGGGGGTGCGGTTTAGGGGTTAATAGGTTTAGTTAGTGTCGGCGATGTTGGGGAACGGCGGTTTAGGGGTTAATAACTTTATTTAGTGATTTAGTTAGTGTCGGTAAAGTGGGGGGGGGCAGTGGTTTAGGGGTTATAAGGTATAGGTAGTGTTGGCATAAATAGCTTTATTTAGTGGCGGCGTGGGTGACAGCGGCAGTTTTACATAATTTTGTTTTGGCATTCAATGGCATATTAGTTACGTTAAATTAAATTGTTTTTTTTGGATTCTTTCATTTTTTCTGATCCATTCTTTGATCATATGCATTATTCTATAACTTCAGATTAAAATAATGCATATGAATGGATCTGAAAAAACAAACGTATCCGAAAAAACAAATGGATCTGAAACCGATTTAACGTAACTATTTTGCGAAAAAAATTTTTTTTTAAACTTAACTAAACTAATTTGCGAAAAAATTTTTTTTTTTCAACTGAAAACGAAAAGAAACAAATTTTTAGCGGCGCACAAGTCTACCATTAAGCATATAAAAAAGTGATAAAACATATGATAAAACAAGATTTAAACTATTTATTAACTGTAAATATTTCCCATTTTCTAATTGCGAATATGCAATGTTTTTTGTGCGATGGGTGTTTTTTCAACAATTTTTTTTTCATCGACTTCAATGGGGAATGCGAAAAGGCAATGGCATTTGCGCGATTTCTTGTGTTTGTTCTTTTTCACACTTTTTTTTTCCATTGATCTCTATGGGGAAATGCATGCAGGCATACATGAAAACTTAAGTTTGTTTTTTTGCGTCTTAACCAAAAAAAAAAAATACCGCCTCACTTGTAATCTAGCCCTGAGTGTGAAACAATTTAAAATTGTTACTTTTAAAGAAAAAAATCCAAGAAAATTTTCACACGCTCTTTATATTTAACTGAAAGTGGGGATTTTAATAATTTGACCCCTTAAGACAAAGTGATGTATATATAATACCTCATGCAGTACATTACCCATAACGTATATATACATTGCAGCTTCAGGAAGCTGCAGCTATATTTTAAATAAATATAGAGTAGCATTTACATTTTATTACACAAAAGCCAAACAAAAGACACAGGCAGAGAAGATTGTGACTTACAGGTGAAAAAAAATAATTTATTTTTAAAAAATATTATTTAAAAAGTATGTATTTCAGAATGTTTACATTTTGGAATTCCAGATTTGGGGATTTGTATCTGTATGATAAAAGAAAAAGAACACGTATTCCTAACTCACAAACAAATAGTTTGAGTGGGGGTTTCAGTACACCCTACAGAAGTCTATGGGGAGAATGAGTTAGCATGGTCACAATATCCAAAGTTTTGAAGTTAACGTGCCTCAGTCTTTTTCTCGCATGCTAACTCTTAACTTTCAACTTGTAAAAACACACGCTTATGCTGCAGTGATCTTTTTCTACTTTAAGTGCTGTTAGCTCATTCCAAATCTTCTATAATTTGTTCTGAAACATAATTATTTTGCTTTTAACAATAAATTTTATCTGCAAATTCAGGGCACAGCAATGGGCTCATCATGCGCGCCAACATACGCCAACATCTATCTAGGTTGGTGGGAAAGAGAATTGGTATTTACTGAGAATCTTGCAATGTACACACAGTACATAGGCCTATAGTGTAGATACATAGACAACCTGTTTGTGATCTGGACGGGAAGTGAAGATACCTTTAAGACATTTATCATCATTCTTAACAACAATGATATGAATCTAAGGCTCACATATAACATGAGCAGAGAAAAAGTAGACTTCTTGGATATAATAATTTACAAAGATGATAACAATATGTTGAAAACAGATCTGTATCGGAAAGAGAAAGCCACTAATTCAATCTTACAATTTGATAGCTGTCACACTACACAGACCAAAAAGGCAATTCCAACTGGAGAATTCTTAAGAATTAGACGGAATTGTACTGACGATGAGGTTTTTAACGTAAGAGCCAAAGAGCTTAAATTGCATCTGAAAGAAAGAGGATATACCCATCGGGTGATTCAGAGAGCTTTTCAAAGAGCTAGTAGAACCCCTAGGGATCAGCTCTTATACCCTAAGGATAAAAAGAAGACACTGCATAATGAGATAAGATTTGTAACTACATTCAATGGTAGTCACTATAAAATTAGCAATATATTAAACCGACACTGTGACATTTTAAGATCTGATGAAGATATATCGCAAATTTTAGGTGATAGAATTCAAACAAGTTGGAGAAGAGCACCAACTATTGATAATAAATTGGTGAGAAGCCACATTTCAATAAAAAAGCCTAATAAAAGAAACATCTGTGGAACCTGTACATGCGGTTTGTGCAGTTTTTTTCGAGTACATTCAGAACGAAAGAGAATTTAATATCTGTACGGGTGAGATGAAAAGGATGTTAGGATTTGTGAATTGCAGAACACGCAATGTAGTGTACTGCCTTCTATGTAAATGTGGTTTGAGATACATAGGAATAACGACACGCGAGCTACGTGTCAGACTAGGCGAACACATTAATAGTATAAAAAATTGCGAAAAGGACAATAAGAAAGATAAGACACTAACTCCTGTTGCACGTCATTATCTTAGGAAGCATGGCATGGTACAAAACCAGATATTAAAATTTGTGTCTTACAAGTAATCAAAACGGGTATCAGAGGTGGAGATGTTGAAAGCTTGTTATTACAAGCCAAATGCAGGTGGATTTTTTGGTTAAATACCTTAACATTCAATAAATTTAAATGAACAAGATGGGTTTGGCTGGTACCTTTGATAGCCTCTGGAATATTTGATCAATATGAACAATTACCTGCACATTCAGGACAACATGAAAACCAATTGATTTATGTTAGTCATAACTCTGTAATATTTGAACCATCCATAATTTCTGATTGTATTAAACATCTTCCCTTGCTTATCTCCAACTAATTTGAACCATTTTTGATACAATTACTGTCCCTTCAGAAATATTATGTACAGTGAATTTTCCATCTAGCCCTATGAATGATAAAGGCTTTTTCTTCTCACATTTATTGTTACCATATGTCTTTATTGGAGTGAAACAAAATATAATTAACAAAATCTTAGTAAAATCTATGTAGATTCTATCTAACAAAAATCTGTATAATTTTGTCCATAATATATTACAACTATTGTTTGACTTTCAATTTAAACAAAAATTGTTTCATATGGTTCTTTATATTAACTTATGACAAGTTACATTTGAAGTAGGGCCGAGATGTGACTTTACCGTATAATTGTTAATGGTTTCTGACAAATAATTGGTTATATTACTCAATTTGCGCTACTATCATGCTATACCATAAACTGACTTGATAATAATACACATAAGTTTCTGTTCAACCATCTAGGGCTAGATTTATTAATGCTGAGGCGCACAGGGGCGTGTATACGCGCCCCTGTACGCCTCAGCTCGCCTGTGGCGGGGCAAAATTACCCGCAGGTAATTAACATTGCACACGAGCGCAATTTTGCGCTCGCGTGCAATCCCGCCCCCTGCCCGCGCACAGCCAATCACGCGCGGGCAGGTGCTGTCAATCTCCTTGGTCGGACTCTACCGAGGAGATTTCATCTCGCCACAATAGAGGTGGCGAAGATGTTAGGGAAGCAGCTGTCTAGTGACCGCTGCTTGATAAATCGCGGCGAGCAAGTTCTTGTGAGAACTTGCTGCCGCAGGGGCTTGATAAATCTAGCCCCTAATATTGTAAGAGCATGATGAATTTTGTATTAACTAATTTCTATCTAAATTCCTTGCCCGGATCGTTGAGTAACTAATGCAATTTGTTCTGTCGTATAGTTAGCATTTGCGGTCATCACTGTAATCCTTGATTTGATTAGATTCTAACATACAATGACTCTCTCTTTCCTTTGATACTCTAATAATGTGTCAATTTGATCGTGGAGCAGCCAAGGGATCTGTGACATATGCTTAGTCACACTACTTAACTTATATTGCGACAACACCCAATCGTTATTATTTCATAATCCACCAGTAAACATGTATTGTCAACTCACTACTTGTAAAATGGTTTAGATCCTAAGACTTAGGATTCCTTGTGATTATTTGAATATATGAGATATTGTTGAGATACACAAAAAGGAATACATTGGTAATGTTTACACTGGTCCGTATGTGATGTCACTCCATGTGACTTGCTCTCATCCAGTAACAAGAGGACTGTCGTTATTGGACAATCTAAGGGGTGTGTAATATCTCATGCCCCTGATTGGTTCTCAAATATCTTTTTAAGTAGGAAGGCTACATCAAGTAGGGTTAGCCTTTGATAAAGCCGGTTGCAGCGAAATGCGCATCAGGCATCCCTGAGACCAGCCACACTTAATTTTGTATTTATCCATTATGGAATTAGCAGATCACAGATATTGGTCCAATATACTGATGTATTACTAACACGTAGATTGTTGGGACCACTGTGCCCAATTGCTTGATCTAATTGTCAGCACTTTTAGTTTGGCGCACTCTGCTCCGGTATTGTATTTAGGTAGTTTAATTGTGTTGGGGGTCAATCCCCTTTTTGTAGATAGCATCTGTACAATCCGTGAGCCTATTCTAGTGTACGCCACACTGAACCTGCCTGACTCCTCAGTTTTGTTTATTCAATCGGTATTGCTACTATATATTATTACTTAACTAATTCATATAGTCACCTGCTAACTACAAGCTATACTTGTTGGGAGCTATCCATTTATTAGCATATGGTGTACTGGTACTCTTTCTCTCAGTTTTTAATCTAAGTTTTATACATTCACTACACTGTTAGATTATCTATTATTTATACATACTAATAAACGTTACGTTTTATATACAGAAAAAGAAGCACAGAGGCGCCAACATGGCCTAGTAACGTCACAGCAGTCAGATACAAAACATCAGCAGGATAGGAAATATACTCACAAGCGTAGCGCACCCAAATGGTGCTATTGTGGCAGCCTGGAACATCAAACAGTGGTCCAGCTCACTGGTGTCTCCAGCCAGATAGAGATGATCCTTGGTGAGGGCCTATCCTATGATGCCTATAAGGGAAAAAAAGGCACACACATAGCCCAGTAACGTTTGTACACCAGATAAAAAAGGATTCAAGGTTGTACTTACAGGAAACAAAGCACCACCAGGTGCAATATCAGCAGTACTGGGACCTCTCAGCTGCCCAGTGGACTGTGGAATCCAATTTGCAGGATGCAGAAAATCACCACTTTGGAAGATAGGACTAGCACACACACTCTGCCCCCAAACAGGAGCAGAATAATTGTGATAAAGCAAGTGTATATTTAAAAACTTTTATTTTAAAAACAGCGACATGTTTCTCAGCCACCACAGGCTGTTTCCTCAGGCTATGTTAAAATGTTAACAACACTTGCTTTATAAAGACAATAGAACACATAAAACTAAATCTGATAGGCTAATTAATTTCTAAAGTGTGAACACCTGTTGCACAGGTCAGCAGTTGGTAGGCATGGAAACCACTATATACAAAGCTCTCATATGTAACACAAACCATTTTGAGCAAATCCCAAATAAGAATAGATATCTCTGTATTAACCTCCATACCATTGCCAAACCCAAAATAGACAATAGCAATAGCCTTGTAACCCTTCAAATTAAGATTAAAAAATAAAAAATGGAAAACAGTAATATAACAATCACAATAAAAACATTTGTTATACACCTCAAAATAAAATAATCACAATATGTACAACAATATAATATACCCACATAAAAACATAAGCAAGATACATGTATTTTAATAGTCTCTATTCTACATATAATCACTTAATATGCCTGACCACATGTATGTTTGATATCACAATAGATCTATATTTTTCCTTTAGTATTATAGACCTTAATTGGTATTATATCTACATTGTACCCTCCTTTAAAGTGTGACATTTATTTCTCTGCCCTAACAAAAAAGATCTCATATGTAACACAAACCACTTTGAGCAAATCTCAAATAAGAATAGATATCTCTGTATTAAGTATAAAAAAAATTAAAAAATAAATAATAAATAAGTAATCGCCTTATGTGCAAGCCTATAACAAGTAATTAATACTAGATGTGTCAACATGAATATATAAATAAATTTACTAAGAGGGAATCTCAACCCAATACAGGTAGCCCTCAGTTTACGCCGGGGTTAGGTTCCAGAAGGAATGGTTGTAAATCGAAACCATTGTAAATTGAAACCCAGTTTACAATGTAAGTCAATGGGAAGTGAGGGAGTTAGGTTCCAGGCCCCTCTCAAAATTGTCATAAGTAACACCTAATACATTATTTTTAAAGCTTTGGAATGAAGACTTTAAATGCTAAACAGCATTATAAACCTAATAAAATAATCACACAACACATAATATATAATTAAACTAAGTTAAATGAACAAAAACATTTGCTAAACAGCATTATAAACCTAATAAAATAATCACACAACACAGACTTCACTTGCATTTTTTTGCAAACAGTTCTTTCTATGCATTACAATCTGGACTGATTTATAGACAGGAAGATCTTGTTCCTTTGAAATCTGCTCGATAGTTCAGGTCTGGTTAAACTGATTAATTTCAGCTTGCTTGGCTTTGCTGCAACAAAAGCGGACAGCTCCACCTACTGTATATTTTAATAAATGCACTGCTTCTCAATGCTTTTCAATAGCAGTCACATGACTGGAAAAAAAGGTTGTTATTCTGAAACGGTGTAAACTGAACCGTTGTAAAACGAGGGCCACCTGTATATAATTAAGCTTTTACATGCTACCGCATATTAAATAAAATGTAAAATGCAACTCTAGAGCACCTAAGCCATAGAAAGATTATTTCATTGTAAGACAGTTTAAACCTTTTGGGAAAGAAAAAAATGACACAATGACTAACTAATGTTAAACTCTATCTGTGATATCATATATGCAAAATGTATGTACCTATATTTAAAATAAATGTACTAACAAGATATTTATAATATATAATAAAAATGATAAGCCAAGAATATAGTGTGGAATGTAATCAAAACCTAAAGCTATATCTAAATGACGTGCAGAAAGTGTATATATAAATATGTGTAATCATTGGTCCAACATAAAGATACCCTTGTATCCTATAAATAAGTCATCTGATCATGGTAATCTTATAAGTAATAATAATATTAAAGTGCTATACCGCTAATGTAAGTAGAAAAAAAAAAAATGTTACACAGGCGAAATACTAAACAACCACTGTGTAGGATAATGCAAAAACAATCAGCAACCCCTATCTATGTGTGATGTGATATTGGTGTGAAAAAGTGTCAATGTGACCTAGCCTAATAGAGGCCAACAAAAGAAAAAAAAATGAAAAAAGAAAAAAAATATTGGTATTCAGAATGCTGCCATATCAAGGTTCTCATTGAGCCCATCTGGTTGGAGAGTACCTAATCTTTTAATCCAAAATGTCTCTCTTCTCCTAAGGGTCATTAGAGCATTGGGACAAGATTTTGAAATAATTTCAATAGGTGTTATTTTGATAGGGTTCTCATCTTTTTTGTGATGAGATAAACAATGTCTGGAGACGCTGTGAGATTTGGCTTTTTTCTTAATGTTATAGGAATGCTCTCCCCATCGTTTTATTAGCTTTCTGCAGGTGCGGCCTACATACTGGGCCCCACATTTACAGTCAAGGAGATATATCACAAAAGAAGTTTCACATGTCATGTGACTCTTAATTTTAAAAATTTCACCCGTATTCGAGGATCTAAAACTAGAAGTCCTATGACAAATATTGCTGCACATGCCACAGCGTTTCCTAAAACATTTGGAGACTATATTCTTTTTAATTAAAGGCCCAACAATAAAGATGTTGGAGCCTACATTGTTGTTTACAAGGAATTTGTTTCTTACAATCTTATATTTGTTTCTTACAAGTTTTATATACAACCCTCTTGGCAATCTTCCTGCCTAATTCTCTGTACTATAACACATATAGGAATATTTTCCTTTTGAGTGCTCTATTCATGTCCACCCTTTTTCTTTAAATATACCTAATCTACTTTGTAACGGACATTGAGCACCCCCCATTAAAATTGACTATATTAATTGTTGGTGAAGATCACCATTTGCCAATCATAGAACCCCTTCCTTTTATTTTTTAGAGGGTTTGTTTCTTTGGCCACAATTGGTTCTGTCTATGGGGTCTGGATTTGTGTGATTACTCTCCCCCTTTCTAACCTTGTGTACTTAGTTAGTGGTAGTGCTGTGGGAGGCCAGAAGTTTAGGGGTTAATACATTTATTTAGTGGCGGTATAGTGGTTAATAACTTTATTTAGGTTGCAGCGGGGTTGGGGAGCAGCGGGATAAAGGTTAATAACTCTATTTAGGTAGCGGCAGGGTCGGGGAGCAGTGGGATAGGGGTTAATAAGTTTATTTAGGTTGCGGCGGGGTCGGGGAGTGGTGGGATAGTGGTTAATAACTTTATTTATGTTGCTGCAGTGTCGGGGAGTGGCGGGATAGGGGTTAAATATTTTAGTATAGTGGCGACGTTTAGTGACAGGGTATAAATAAAGTTGGTAAAAAGCAGAATAGATGCAAGATCGATGACTGCTAGTTAACAACAGTCCGATGCTCATCACCCCGTACTTGGTGCGTGGCTTTTTGCTGGCTTTTTTTTACAAATATGGAGATTGTATTCAGGTCCACGGCCATGATGTTAGGCGATGTTAGGCGAGCATATTGGTGCCGGCAAATGCAGCATAGTTGAGGCTTTGATAAATATTCCCCTTAGTCTGAGCTTGTCTCTCATTGGCCCTTGGGAATGCATATGGTAATTTTAAATTCCTTGACTTTTTAAAATACCCTTTGGTTGCAATTTCCGCATTAAACGCCGGGGGGACAACAGGCAATGGAATGTAACTTTGTTAGCAAATACTACTGAAAAATATATTCTTATAAATTTTTAAAACACATATTTTAATATGCTTATTATTTCCTAGTATTAATAAACTTATCTGGTCAACATATTAGGGCTTTTTAGTTTAACTGAATATGTGTATTTTAATACCAGGCATGAGTATATTGATTTAGTATGTATTCTTATACATACTAAATATTAGGTCTATGCATAACATTAAATCTTATAATATACATATAAATATATATATACTTCCTATTGCATTATATCATATACATAATCTGTAAGTAGCATTCTGATGTGATTAATCATATAGCCATATTAATAAGTAATTATAGTCTTAATTATTTGCTCTTCATTTTTGAGCATATCGCTATATTCCATACATACCTGCAATAGAATTCTGTAGCAATTTAATCATGACAGATATTTATATAGGACCATTATTATTATTGACTATATATTGCATCTGTATTCATTCATATTTGTAATCTCACTGGTTTATCAGATGCCTGAAAAAACAAAGAAGAAGTTATTTATTTTAAATATACAGTCATATGTTCATTTAATATATTATATAAACCTTAGACACATCTCCCAGATCCATAAATATATATTATTTATACAGTCTGAGTATAAATGAAATATTTAAAAATCAGACACAAGTAATTAAGATTTAAAGTTTCAGTCTTATGCTTTCAAACTACACAGGTTTTAAAAGACTTTCTTTGTCATTCAATAGAGAATCAACATCTGGCTCTCTGTGTATTTAGTTGGCTCAGAGAGGCCCAGTGATTAGTCATTTGTTTATCAACATGCCTGTGTTAATTACCACATCCTCAAGTTTCTGCTTGTGTTTCTCAACTAAAGTATAGAATTGTGTCACCATCACCCTAGGGGTGTGTGCTGAACTAACTTTATTACCAGTTCTTCTGACAGTGATCAAAAGTTTATTAGAAGTGACATTATCTCCCACAATTTGAGACAAATGTTCTCTTTTGAACACTTAGATGTTAAAAGCAGCGAGGGGGTGGTCTGCTGTGGCTATAGCCAAATCAATTTATATCAAAGTAGATGAAAATGAATAATAAAATGAAATATTAAGTTATTTGATACATAGGTAGTTTATCCAATGCCACTTAGCAATAACCTGACATAAAATCCCCCTTTCAATTTTAATATATGTAGGACACATGTATAGGAATTGATTTAAATCCAGTGGTAATTGGTGAGTGTACTGACAGTATTCATTCTAGACAGTCTTATTACGAAGAGAGTCTGTTATTTTCGAATCCTCATATTTATGCTCGTTAGCTAGACATCTTATTCATCTATTAAACTACAACATTTCTCTAGTGTATTTAGGGAAATTACCTTTCATTCTCCCTCTATGACTTAGAGTTGGGAACTAGGATGGCAAGCTCGCAGCTGATTAATATGGACCCATTTATCCATAAAAGTATCATTTTTAGGCATCCTAATTTTATAGGCAACTGTTGTAATGTTGTAATGACAAAAAGACCCTTCCATGATGGATAAAACGTCTTCTTCATAATCTGATCTCTTCCAAAGTGATAAAGATAAACTTTATCATTAATTTCATATTCCTTTTCTGGAAGTTTTGAGATCATAATAAGTTTTAGCAGCTGTTGCGGTCTTCTCTATGTTCCTGATTCTTTCTTAAGTTTTCAATATGTAGTAGCAGCATTTATTAAGTTCTGGTCTGATGTACAGTACAGTAAATGTTGAAGTAGAACCATTCTTCTACTAGTCATAAATTCAAAAGGTGACATCTTAGTAGCACTACTTGGAGTTGTTCTTAATGCCATTAGGACTAGAGGTAATTTTACACACCAGTCCTTATCTGTTTCACTCACAAACTTTTTGAGTATTTTCACAATGAACTGGTTGTAACACTCTACACCACTACTAGAGGCAGCTCTATATGCAATATACATCTAGTATTTTCTAAATTTTTGTCATCACTTTGCTAGTGAAGTGAGTCCCCCAATCAGATTCGATTCTCTGGGGTAAACCAAATTTGAAAAACACATGGTTGATGAGCAATGCTGCACATGTTTCAGCACTATTATTAGGTGCACTGATGCACTCTACCCATTTGGTGAACAGGCATGTTACTGTCAACATGTATATGTTACCTCTTAATGACCTAGTTACTGGACGAATAAAATCAACTTGTGTATCTCACCATGGCATTACCATCCCCCTTTTCTGCATTCGCACTCTATGCATTGGCACAGTGGGTTGGAACTGTGGACAGAATAAACAACCTTGACAATATGTTTGAACATCTTTCAACATATGCGGCCAAAAGGCGTAGTAACGCAATATTTCATATGTTAATTTTGGCACCACGATGACCAGATATGGGAGCATTGTGGGCATGTTGAAGCATAAGACCCCTGAACTGGGTAGGTACCACCCATTGTTGAATAACTTTTTTGGAGGTTCTAAATAACAAACCATCCTGTAATTTGAATTGTGATTTGGACTTCATTAAGATTCTAAGATCTTCTTTGCCAATAGAGTCATCTTTTGAGATGGGGTTGTTTTCTGGATTTTCTATATGTTTATAGAAAATACCTTTTATGAGGTCTTCTCTTTGACTAGTGATCAGGTCCTCACTAGGAGAATCATGACTCCATTGTACCAGGTTAGGCTCATGTTGTTGTTTAGACTGGTTTCTGGTAATGGCTTCTACATGAATTGCACCCATTAAATGTTCAATATTAAGGAGCTCTCCAGTTATGGCTCCTTGTTTGGCTAATGAATCTGCAAGATCATTGCCTTCCTTATCAGGACCTAGAATCCTGGAATGACTCTGTCTTTTTCCAGTGACTAATTATTTATTAATAGTGGCATGGTAAGCACAACCATCAACATATACCCAAGTTAATGTTTGACAGTGGTCTTCATTGTATATTTTATATGGGGAAAGCAATTGTTCCTCCAGGAAATCATCTTCTAATAACTCTTCCCCATGATCCTTAGCAGTACAGTCATAGAGCTCAGCAAGCCCCTGTGTGACTGGATTCTTTTTGTTTTACTTATAGCAAATTTCTAAAAGCCAGCCTTGTAAGGAAATAGTCCAAGTTGTTATGCGGCTATTGGACAGGTTCCTATCTCTTATTCTCTCACTTTGCAGATATAACAAAGGTTGGTGGGCCGTTTCTACAATAATTTTCTTGCCCTGTATATAGCTGCGGAAATTTTGTAGAGCCCATACAGTAGATAAGGGCTTTTTCACAATCACTAAAAAAAAATCTACTGGGGATAAAGTTTTGCTCGCATAAGCAATGCTTTGCTTAAATTATCGTGCTTTTGGTATAAAACAGCACTCATGCTTATATCTGTGTAACCTGTCTCTAAGTAGAAAGGTGTACCACCTTCAAGGTAAACTAAGCAAGGTGCTTGAGTGAGTTTTCTATTCAGCTCTCTTATGGCTGTCTCTTAAGCCTCACTCCAGTGCCATGTCACATCCTTCTTTAGAAGATGTAGCAGTGGTTTAGCTAATTCTGCATAATTATCAATACATTTGTGATAATAATTTGTCATACCCAGGAATGATCTTTATTTATTTAAGTTAGTTGGGTTCTTAGAATTTATTATAGCTTCCACCTTTTTTCTTCTGAGGATTTAACCCTTCAGAAGTAACTTCATGTCCCAAGAAGTTTACACAAGTGCAGCACCATTGAGCTTTTTGTAGGGATAATTTGACACCTGTTCTTTTAAGTTGGCTGAGGACGTGTCTAAGTTATGTGATGTGTTTTTCAAAGGCTGTGCTTTTTTTTTTTTTTTTAAATAATTTTTTATTGAGGTATAGCAAAAGTTTAACAAATATAGCCAAAACATAAGGCCAAATAGTACACAATCTGAACAGTCAAAACAGGTACAAGGTATCAAATACAGAGTACTTTAGACACCAAAAGGCATCTGCACATGTCAGGATTGGTACTAACTAAAAAAAAAGTAGAACACTTTCTTATATGCATAGGTAGAAATTTTAGATGACATACTAGTATCCTAACCTCAAATTATTCAGTGCATCCTGGTCATACCATTTATCTCCCGGTATAAGGATCAAATCATAGTTACATTAATGATTAATTTATTTCTTTAAAAGAGTAGCTCTGCGATGTTAGATTATGATAAGGTACACATAGATGGGGTTGCCAAGCACCAAGAGTTTCAGTGAGCTGGATAGCAGAGTGGGGGGGATGGGGAGGAGGGGGTAAAGGGAAAGAGGGGAAGAGGGAGAAGAAGAGAAAAAAAAATATTATATATATTTGCATGTCTATGAACCGTGTATCACACTCCATTTGCACCAAATTTCCTGATAGAGTTCTAGTTTGTTTAAGCTTCTGAAAGCAAATTCCTCCATCCCTCTAATGTGATCAATTATGTCCCTTATTTTTTTAGATGAAGGGCAAGAAGCCTGCTTCCAGTCCCTGGCAATAGCCAGCTTAGTGGCCATAAGGACATACAGAGTGATGTTTTTGTCAGCTTCAGACATTACTGGAATGTTATGATGCAGGAGACCCACGGAAGGTGTTGGACTTAAGAAGATGCCGAGCGAGTTAAGAGTGGCGAACGCAAATCCCAATTATAGGGCAGTCCCACCAAATATGAATTTGTGTGCCCAAATGTCCACAATTCCGCCAACACAAGGGAGATGACGTTTTATAAAATGTATTCAGTGTGATCGGGGCGAAATGCCATCTGGTTGTTATTTTATAATATAGTTCCCAAAGAGTTGCACTATGCAAGATTTTTTTTTGCTTTAACGATCTCACCAAGCCACATTATAATCTCATTGTCAGTTTGGAGTTACCTTTCCCAGGCCTTGTATTGGCTGTGTTTTGTAGGTTGAAGGGGCATGATCATGAGATTATAGTGGAAAGAGAGGGAGCCCCTTAGCAATTTGCCCATGTTCCATCTTTGCTCCCATCTAGTAGGGGTTCTTGTAGGTTGCCCTGATAGCCCCCAAGCTTTAAGAATACTAGCAAGTCTGATATATTCAAACCTCAGAGTAGAAGGTATGGAGAGTTTAGTCTTAACCTCATCAAATGACAGGAGTGTTTCCTCACTGTATAAGGATGCAGTGGGCATGTTGGCAGATTCAGACCAACTATTCAAATGAGTCTCTGGCATAGAGATCAGGATGTTTCGTATCCTATAGATGGGTGAGGGGTGAGGGGCAATAGATTCCATGTTTTTTCTGGAGTCCCAAAGCACCAAGGTGTTAAGAATAATATGGTGAGTGATCTGAATAGTCGTGCGTACATGCACCGGAATCCAGGGAAGGTCAGAAAGCAGGACACCCCCAGGAAGAAGGGACTGCTCCACCTCATACCATCTGGGCTGGTCAGCCCTCAAATTCCAACCTATCAGGTGAGCCAGGCGCGCGGCGTCATGATAGATCAGGATGCTTGGATAGGCCAAACCTCCTCTAGCGATAGGCTGTTGGATGGTCGTCGTGGCAATTCTGGGTCTCCCACCCTTCCAAACATATCTCGAGATTAGGCTTTGTAATTTATTTAAAATTGGCCTTGGAACCGTAAGGGTTATGCATCTAAATAGGTATGTGATTTTAGGGAGGAGCGACATTTTGACCGCAGCAATTCGTCCCGTCCACGAGAATTCCCTGAACTCCCAGCTTTCAAGAAGCTTCTGGAATTCCGGTACTCGGTCAGCGAAGTTTTTCTGAATTACAACATCAGGGTCTGGACTTAGATGAATGCCCAAATGTTTGATAGAAACGGCTGACCACAAGAAGTCAAATCTTTTTTGCAGAAGGTTCAATTCTGCAATTGGTATATTTGTATGTAGTACTTCAGTCTTTGAATAATTCAGCTTATAGAAGCTACATCTAGAAAAAACATCTAAGCATCTGAAGACTGCCGGTAGAGATGTGGATGGCGACGTAAGTAAGAGAGTAACATCGTCTGCGAAAAGTGCTATCTTGTGTATAGACCCTCCAAAGTTGATGCCTGAAATATCAGAGTCTTTTCTGATGAGCTGAGCTAGAGGCTCAATAGCCAACGCAAATAGCATCGGGGATAGGGGACATCCCTGCCTGGTTCCATTCAAGATATTGAAAGGAATAGACTGAAATCCTACTCCAGTAATTTTGGCTGTAGGGACTGAATATAAAACCTTTATCGCTCTGATAAATTGAGGGGGGATATGGAAAGCCTCTAAAGTGCACCAGAGGTAGTCCCACCTGACCCTGTCAAACGCCTTATCAGCGTCCAATGACAGGGCCAGGAGGGGGATCTTCCTATTCTTAGCCTCATATAGAATACTGAAAATCCTTCGGGTGTTGTCCGGACCCTCTCTATTTGGGATAAATCCCACTTGGTCCGGGTGAACCAAAGAGCATATGACCTTAGACAATCTATTGGCAAGAATTTTAGAATAAATTTTTATATCTGAATTGATCAAAGATATTGGTCTATAATTCTGACATGAAGTAGGGTCTTTATTCGGTTTGAAAATGGTGATGATATCTGCTTCTAAGAATTCACCCAGACATAGCCCGGTATCCATAAAAGAGTTAAAGGTTCTGAGTAATACTGGTTCTAAGGTTTCGTTAAAAGCTTTGTAGAAGTGACCTGTATACCCATATGGGCCCGGGGCTTTGTTACTTTTGAGCTGAGCCATTACCGTTTTCAATTCTTCTAAAGATATCGGGGATCGTAACATGGCGTCTGCCTCTTTGTTGCTTTTAGGGAGTTGTAGAGTTCCTAAGAGAGTGTTTATTTCTTCAGAGGAGTATGTTTCAATTGAGGTCTCTTTAGTTAAACTATATAGTTTGGTATGGAAGGTTCGGAACAGTTCTCCGATATCTCCCGGAGATGTTGCAAGTTTACCCTCCAATGAAATGGAGGATATTGCACGTTGTGCTTGTCTCATTCTGAGCTTGGATGCCATCATAGTGTTGGCTTTGTTGCTGAGATAATAGTAGGTTTGCTTGAGGCTAAAGAGAGTTTTTTGTACCTTAATGAGTTCTAGTTTATTAAGCTCTTCTCTCAAGTGTTTGAGCTGTCTCGCGCCTTGCACCGAGGGGTTTAACTTAAGTAAGGCAGTTTGACTTCTAAATTCACACGTGAGTTCGGTGAGCGATCTACCCTGATTTTTCTTGACTATTGCGGCCTTGTTAATTAGGATCCCCCTAAGGTAAGCTTTAAGAGAGGCCCAAATAAATTGAATGTCAGTTTGTTGTTTATCATTGTTCAGTATAAATTCTTGTAGATTATTGCTAATTTCCTGACGTGTGTGTGGGTTTGTCAACAACCACGCTTCATATCTCCATTTTTTAGGAGTGGTAGCTTGGGCGGGGAAGAAAGATATAATCACGGGGTCATGATCAGACCAGGCGATTACCTCTATTTTGGAGGAGTGTATTTCATTAAGAGTGTGCGCTTCAACGAATATATAGTCCAATCTAGAGAACATCTTATGAGCACTAGAATAAAAAGTATAATCCTTATCTGAGGGGTGCTTGGCTCTCCAAGTATCATAAAGACTGTATTGTGCAACTAGATTCCTAAAAGCCTTAGATAGTGAGGTGGTTGCTCTATCTGGAGCCGGTCTTATAGTCCCCCTTCTATCTTTTAAGGGATCCAACACTAAATTGAAGTCTCCACCAATTATTAAAGTACCCTGCCTAATCGTAGCAACGAGCTTAAAGAAGCGCTTTAGAAAAGGTATTTGTCTGGAATTTGGGGCATATAAATTTACCAAGGTATATTTTCGTTCATTTATTTTGCAGATAGAGATAACATACCTAGCCTCTGGGTCTATTTCAGTGTGTATATTTTCAACTTGCAGAGTGTCCCTGAACAAGATGGCAACTCCTCTGGACTTAGTGGAATAGGAAGCCTCTACTTTATTAGAGAAGTTTTTGAAAGAGAATTGGATGCCTGGAGATCTAATCCAATGGGTCTCCTGAAGAAAAACCACGTGAGCTTTAAGTTTTCTAAGGTTGGTGTATAATAGGCTTCTATTGGTCAGAGAGTTGAAGCCTTGTACATTATGTGTGATCACATTTAATTCCATATTGGGAAATTGGGGGGGAAACGGAGAAGAAGAGAAAAAAAAAAAAAAGGGGGAGGGTTCAATGTGAAGTTAAGAGAGATCAAGGAAATAAAGGGTAAGAAGGGTATACCAAAGCGCTGTCACTTATGTACAAATCTAGTGTTTTTTTTGTTTTTTTGGGTTTTTTTTGTATAAATAACTCTACAGCAGAACTCCCAGTGTTAAGAAAGCATAAGTCATAGTTTTAACGAATAAATCTACTTTGTGATGTTGAGACCCGGGCTTTAACTTTTATGTGTCCCGGATGCACTGAAATCTAGGAAGGGGAAAAGAATAATAATTATAACTTCAGGGGGGAGTTAGGGGGATATTCAGGTAAGCACCGCTATGAGTGAGGGAATTTAAATATTAAATATAATAATGTTTAGAATCATAAACTATAACCATAGGTCATAATAACCATAGGTCACAATAATAAGGCAAAGGTTGCCTCCCCAAATAAGGGGGGGGGGGGGGGGCGGGCAACCAATTTGTAATTTTAATTATCAACAATTAACAAAACTTCGATCTTAGAATCAACCGTCCATTAAAGCAAAGACCTGTTAAGACTCTGGCTCTAAATAACTAAGAGCTAAGATAAAACTTTTAACAATGTTTATCCATACCTCATCTGACGTAAACCTGTAATATAATCGAGAGCAGGTTATAGATAAATAGGCTGAGAAAGTAAAAACAGCTTATCAAACAATGGAATAAGAATAACCAATAAAGCGTAATTACAATAGAACATAGAAAGTAATCTCATTAAACCTTATTTTCTAAGGCCTAGATTTAGAGTTTTGTCGGTAACGACCCGCGTAGCTAACGCTGGCTTTTTTCTGGCCACACCTTTTAAATACCTCTGGTATTGAGAGTTCACAGAATGTCTGCGTTAGGCTCCAAAAAGGGAGCGTACAGGCATATTTACCGCCACTGCAACTCTCGATACCAGAGTTGCTTACGGACGCGGCCAGCTTCAAAAACGTGCTCGTGCAAGATTCCCCCATAGAAAACAATGGGGCTGTTTGAGCTGAAAAAAAAACTAACACCTGCAAAAAAGCCGCGTTCAGCTCCTAACGCAGCCCCATTGTTTCCTATGGGGAAACACTTCCTACGTCTGCACCTAACACTCTAACATGTACCCCGAGTCTAAACACCCCTAACCTTACACTTATTAACCCCTAATCTGCCGCCCCCGCTATCGCTGACCCCTGCATATTATTTTTAACCCCTAATCTGCCGCTCCGTACACCCCCGCCACCTACATTATCCCTATGTACCCCTAATCTGCTGCCCTAACATCGCCGACCCCTATATTATATTTATTAACCCCTAATCTGCTGCCCCCAATGTCGCCTCCACCTAACTACACTTATTAACCCCTAATCTACCGACCGGACCTGAGCGCTACTATAATAAATGTATTAACCCCTAATCCGCCTCACTCCCACCTCAATAACCCTATAATAAATAGTATTAACCCCTAATCTGCCCTCCCTAACATTGCCGACACCTAACTTCAAGTATTAACCCCTAATCTGCCGACAGGAGCTCACCGCTACTCTAATAAATTTATTAACCCCTAAAGCTAAGTCTAACTTTAACCCTAACACCCCCCTAAATTAAATATAATTTAAATCTAACAAAATAAATTAACTCTTATTAAATAAATTATTCCTATTTAAAGCTAAATACTTACCTGTAAAATAAACCCTAATATAGCTACAATATAAATTATAATTATATTATAGCTATTTTAGGATTTATATTTATTTTACAGGTAACTTTGTATTTATTTTAACCAGGTACAATAGCTATTAAATAGTTAAGAACTATTTAATAGCTAAAATAGTTAAAATAATTACAAAATTACCTGTAAAATAAATCCTAACCTAAGTTACAATTATAAATGAATTAAATAAAATACCTACAATTATCTACAATTAAACCTAACACTACACTATCAATAAATTAATTAAATACAATTCATACAAATAAATAGAATTAAATAAACTAACTAAAATACAAAAAATAAAAAACAACTAAGTTACAAAAAATAAAAAAATATTTACAAACATTAGAAAAAAATTACAACAATTTTAAACTAATTACACCTACTCTAAGCCCCCTAATAAAATAACAAAGACCCCCAAAATAAAAAAATGCCCTACCCTATTCTAAATTACAAAAGTTCAAAGCTCTTTTACCTTACCAGCCCTGAACAGGACCCTTTGCAGGGCATGCCCCAAGAAATTCAGCTCTTTTGCCTGTAAAAAAACACATACAATACCCCCCCAACATTACAACCCACCACCCACATACCCCTAATCTAACCCAAACCCCCCTTAAATAAACCTAACACTAAGCCCCTGAAGATCTTCCTACCTTATCTTCACCTCACCGGGTATCACCGATCGGTCCTGGCTCCAAAATCTTCATCCAACCCAAGCGGGGGCTAGACATCCATTATCCGGCGGCTGAAGAGGTCCAGAAGAGGCTCCAAAATCTTCATCCTATCCGGGAAGAAGAGGCGATCCAGACCAGCAACCATCTTGATCCAAGCGGCATCTTCTATCTTCATCCGATGAGGACCAGCTCCATCGTGAAGACCTCCAGCGCGGATCAATCTTCTTCCGACGACGTCCAACTGAATAATGACGGTTCCTTTAAGGGACATCATCCAAGATGGCGTCCATCGAATTCCGATTGGCTGATAGGATTCTATCAGCCAATCGGAATTAAGGTAGGAAAATTCTGATTGGCTGATGGAATCAGCCAATCAGATTCAAGTTCAATCCGATCAGCCAATAGAATGCGAGCTCAATCTGATTGGCTGATCGGATCAGCCAATCGGATTGAACTTGAATCTGATTGGCTGATTCCATCAGCCAATCAGAATTTTCCTACCTTAATTCCGATTGGCTGATAGAATCCTATCAGCCAATCGGAATTCGAGGGACGCCATCTTGGATGACGTCATTTAAAGGAACCGTCATTCGTCGTCTAGTCGTCGGTTGTAGAGGATGTTCCGCGTCGGCTTGGAAGAAGATGGTTCCGCTCCGCTCCAGAGGAAAGATTGAAGATGCGGCTTGATAGAAGACTTCATCCCGATGATGGACTTCCGACTTCAGCCCGATGATGGATTTCTTCAGCCGCCGCTTGGATCCAGACTTCAGCCCGAGGATGGACGTCACTCTTCAGCCCCCCGCTTGGGCTTGGATCAACACTTCCGAGGACCGATCGGTGAACCTGGTATGGTGAAGATAAGGTAGGAAGATCTTCAGGGGCTTAGTGTTAGGTTTATTTAAGGGGGGTTTGGGTTAGATTAGGGGTATGTGGGTGGTGGGTTGTAATGTTGGGGGGGGGTATTGTATGTGTTTTTTTTACAGGCAAAAGAGCTGAATTCTTTGGGGCATGCCCCGCAAAGGGCCCTGTTCAGGGCTGGTAAGGTAAAAGAGCTTTGAACTTTTTTAATTTAGAATAGGGTAGGGCATTTTTTTATTTTGGGGGGCTCTGTTATTTTATTAGGGGGCTTAGAGTAGGTGTAATTAGTTTAAAATTGTTGTAATATTTTTCTAATGTTTGTAAATATTTTTTTATTTTTTGTAACTTAGTTCTTTTTTATTTTTTGTACTTTAGTTAGTTTATTTCATTGTATTTATTTGTAGATATTGTATTTATATAATTTATTGATACTGTAGTGTTAGGTTTAATTGTAGATAATTGTTGGTATCTTATTTAATTAATTTAGTGATAGTGTAGTGTTAGGTTTAATTGTAACTTAGGTTAGGATCTATTTTACAGGTAATTTTGTAATTATTTTAACTATTTTAGCTATTAAATAGTTCTTAACTATTTAATAGCTATTGTACCTGGTTAAAATAAATACAAAGTTGCCTGTAAAATAAATATTAATCCTAAAATAGCTATAATATAATTATAATTTATGTTGTAGCTATATTAGGGTTTATTTTACAGGTAAGTATTTAGCTTTAAATAGGAATAATTTATTTAATAAGAGTTAATTAATTTCGTTAGATTTAAATTATATTTAACTTAGGGGGGTGTTAGTGTTAGGGTTAGACTTAGCTTTAGGGGTTAATACATTTATTAGAATAGCGGTGAGCTCCAGTCGGCAGATTAGGGGTTAATGTTTGAAGTTAGGTGTCGGCGATGTTAAGGAGGGCAGATTAGGGGTTAATACTATTTATTATAGGGTTATTGAGGCGGATTAGGGGTTAATAACTTTATTATAATAGCGGTGCGGTCCGCTCGGCAGATTAGGGGTTAATAAGTGTAGGCAGGTGGAGGCGACGTTGTGGGTGGCAGATTAGGGGTTAATAAATATAATATAGGGGTCGGCGGTGTTAGGGGCAGCAGATTAGGGGTACATAGGGATAACGTAGTTGGCGGCAGTGTACAGAGCGGAAGATTAGGGGTTAAACATTTTTATAGAGTGGCGGCGATGTGGGGGGGGGCTCGGTTTAGGGGTACATAGGTAGTTTATGGGTGTTAGTGTACTTTAGAGCACAGTAGTTAAGAGCTTAATGAACCGGCGTTAGCCCAGAAAGCTCTTAACTACTGATTTTTTTCTGCGGCTGGAGTTTTGTCATTAGATTTCTAACGCTCACTTCAGACACGACTCTAAATACCGGAGTTAGAAAGATCCCATTGAAAAGATAGGATACGCAATTGACGTAAGGGGATCTGCGGTATGGAAAAGTTGCGGCTGAAAAGTGAGCGTTAGACCCTTTCCTGACTGACTCCAAGTACCGGCGGTAGCCTAAAACCAGCGTTAGGAGCCTCTAACGCTGGTTTTCACGGCTACCGCCAAACTCTAAATCTAGCCGTAAGTGTTTTCGTATGGTACTTTAGTGGAAATGAATATACCCTATCCTTATTTATGTCTTTTGAAAAAGCCTGGTGAAACTAGTATAGGGCCTTTATTTAATACTTAAATAGGAATATAATTCTCCTAAGGTTGAGTACTTTGGGGTGGAGGGAATAAGTGGATATCTTTAGAGGAAACTAGAATAATTATGGAGAGGAGACCATATTAGTTACTCAGTTTTTTAAGTTATATCCGAATGATTGCATAATTTGGAATAGCAAGGATATGAAAATGTATGTAGTTAAGTTGCGATGTGGTAGAGAACTACTGTACTAGTACTCTATGGGAAAAACCAGACCATTATGTCTAAGAAACTATGGCCTCAAATAAGGGAACATAGCTAGAAGTAATTCTTATTAATTAATGGAGATATAACAACTGAATATAACATAAGCATACCTGTACAAAGATGAGAATATTGTACACAGCACTATAATGCATGTTAATCCAAAACATTCACTATTACATCACAATTCAGATATGAGAGTTTACCATGCGAGAATACAGTTATAACATACTAGTAAATAATATAGGACAGGCATAGACAAACATAAAAAGGATATTATTAATAGGAAACATTAGTCTTTAGACTATAACCAGAGTGGGTTCAGCATCAGCATATCGACAGCAGCCATTCACCATCATAAAATAAGATAAAGTATGGAGACATAATACTAGGGCCTAACCTGCATGGAGATAAGATTATCAAAACATGAACGATTGAACTTCAAGTAGAGGAGAATTACTAAAACCCTAGTAATTAAACATTCAATTAGTAATCTCCATGTCTTACAGCAAAGAATCAGAAGTATAGCCTGTGCAGGGACCTGTAAGGGAGAAGTGGGGTTAGTGTAGGACTTTACTGTCAAAATGTTCCAAATGTAGTAGAGGTTTAAGATCACAAAGGGTCTCTCTATCCAATGAACTTTATAATTCGGGTATCATATATTTGGCAAATAGTAATTGTCAAGTCTGCAGAGTATGTCCCGTATGGAGCTAGTATTTACTTGTCATGCTGGGCAGTATTCCGTCTCTTAGAGGCGGGAGAGGATCTCCTAGGCTTGGGGGCTACAATCCAGGGTTTCCATTCTCAAGGAGGAAGAATCAGTAGCCGTGGGGTCAGTAGCAGGGTAATCCTTTTGGGTTGTGTTTATCTCAGGGCTAGCTGAGGGTGAAGCCTGAGGGTTCCGAAGAAGATTTAGTCTATTAAGAAGCTCCATGCCTTGTTTCAGGTTGGTTATAGTAAAAGAAAGTCCATCATGTTGGAAAAACAGGCGTACTGGGAAACCCCATCTGTATTTTATAGAATTTTTACGAAGGCAGTGAGTGATAGGCTGGAATGATCTTCTCTTTGAGAGCGTATGAGAAGATAGGTCAGGAAAAAACTGCATTTCTTTATAAGGTTCTGGTAGATCTTTGTTCATGAAGGCAGCTTTAAGGATTTTTTCTTTGAAAGTGTAATGGTGTAGTTTCACAACAACATCTCTAGGCTGTGCCTGATTTGAATTTCTTGGTCTGACAGCTCTATGAGCTCTGTCTATTTTTGATTCCTGATCAATTGGGGAGCCAACCAGTACTGCAAATAACTGTTCTAGGAACTTAGTGAGATCAGCATTAGTAACACTTTCAGGGATACCTTTAAGGCACACGTTATTGCGCCTAGATCTATCCTCCAGGTCCGCTAGCTTTACTTCAAGGTCTAAGATCATTTCTGCCAATGACTGTGAATATGCGAGAAGGTTGGAATGATCGGTTGCAAGATCTTCATGCTTATGTTCAAGGGTATCAGTTATATCCCCCAGAGTGGATATTTCTCTCTTAAGATCAGCGACAGATGTTCTTATTTCCTGTTTTAGGGAAGTATGGTGAGAGTCCATCTTGGCTGACAGGGAGTTTATAAGTTCCTTGAGGGTAGCATTTTCTGCGCTATAGATAGAATTTTTCCCAGAAGGGTGTGGCTCTTCCTCAGCTTGGCCGGATGGGGAGTCCCTAGAGTCTTCATCTGACATGTCTCTCTCCATCAGGAATTTACTGTGAAAGTGATCCGCCACAGTTCTTTTTGGCCCTTCATTATGTTTATTGATTGTTTTCTTCCTGTTAGAATGGGACATGTTTTAAGATTCAATTGTACTGTATGAGTAGATGAGTGGTATGGTACTTCGTTAGCTGTCTGCAGTGCTATATTGTAGTTTTCTATACACTTCTCCTCGGGGATATTGCCCTCACAGGGCGATCACGGGAAAAGGATGTATGGATATGACCCACTGCCAAAACTGACAGTAGGAAATGGGGAGGAGAGTGTATTATTAGCCAAGGAGATGAGCTGAGAAGAGTCTCCACAACACTTCTCTGACTATTTAGTCACTGTGTAGAATCTTTACTTTTAATGAATTATATATTTATGGTAGTGCAAAGCAGAGACACACAGCTGTTTGCCAAGAATAACAAGCGAACATCATAGCCAGTTTTGCACCTATAGTTCAGTAACCTGCCTAAGGGATAAATATATGCAGGAGATGGGTATACTGGAAGGTTCTGGATGAATAACAGCAATATGTAAATTAAACAGATGCAAAAACAGGGTTCATCACAGTCCAATAACCTATTTCAACATGCATAATAAGTTGGTTTAGATGAGTCTCTTTTTACTGTAAATCTAGTTTTAGATGTTTATTTTTGTAGCTGTTATATCTGTTAAGGAGGGCAACAATAGATTCCAAAACCTATGTCACAATTAGCCTGGGTGTACATCAGGCCTATGCATATAGCAGATGTCCTGAGTGGTTTAACACTGAGGCAGGAAAATCAGTGTTTATAATTTGCAGTCTATGTGACCAAAAGTACTTCTTAAACTGTGATATCAGCAATGTTCATGAAAGCACATCTTACAGGAAAATAGACAACATCAATATTCAACTGGGTCTTTGATTGTTGTTTCTTTTTGTGATATATAATGATGTAGAATAAATCCTCCCCTGTTTCCAATCTAGAATTAGGAGAGCTTTGATAAGAAAGATAGTGAGGGCCATACAGTGGCTTCTTATCTCCTTTTATCCTCTCTAATCAGCGTGGGTAGTGTACTTAATATAAATAGGATCACTTACAGCAGTTTTAGCGTTATATGTATAGCTGAGACTCCAAGACAGACATCACTGTACACAATTGAAGTATTTATATGAGCTGATTAGAGATCGTTGTAGCTTGGGGTAAACTTGCTACTTGTAACTGGGAGCTAAATACCGTAACTTGCTCCCTCTTTAATTTTATTTTACTTTTCTTCTTCAATTTTATCCCCCAATATGGTGACCGGTGTGTGGAGAAATAAGTTGTGCCCCTTATAGGGAGTTTCTTACCCTCTGTGCAGGCTGTTAGGTGGTAGTCTGTTACAGCACGCTCCATTCAGCAGCAGCATGCCCCACAGCAGGTCAGGCCGCAATATGGCGAGAGTTTGCGCCAAAAGGCAAACATCGCAAGTCTTCGCCAAAGACCCTCAAGTGCCCAACAGGAACCGGGCCGAATGCAGGGGTAAACTTTCACACAGGAGTGGAGGTAAGATGCAGAAAGAGGTAAGTCCTTTAGGCTGGGGATCAGCCACGTTCCTCCTCACCAATTCTGTATGCGGCCGTTAACTGCTGTCCCGGAGTGGAGCCCCGACCCTCCGAGCAGCAGTGATAGACAATCAGGGGGGTCACTGGCAGGCTGACCGGTGTTAAGCAGGTAGTCGGTTGTGTCGCCAAGTAGAGTGGAGAGGTTCCCCTCGGTAAGCTCAGTGCCCGATGTTAGTACTCGCAGCACACAAATTCACCTCACCCCAAAGATGTGGTCACTAATAGCCACTAGTAAACCACCAGCAGGCTTTCAGAAGCAATGGCTATGACAAAGAGCCAACATATGAATAAAAAAAAAACGGCTAATTTATACTTAAGATGCTAAAGTGTGAGAGAGCTCCCTAAAGAACGTCTCTCCAGATTGACCGTTAGCTCTGCCCCCCTCAAAGGCTGTGCTTTTAATTAACACATCATCAACATAAGATAAGGTCCTGCTTTCCAGTGCATCAGGCATAGCCTTATGCATGAATACTACAAATTCATGTCCTGAATTTATGTATTCAAACGGGAGCCGAGTGAATACATATTGGACCTTTTGGAATGAGAATGCAAGCTTAAACTGGTTTTCCTTGTTTGCCTTTATGGTCCAGTATCCATGCGCACAATCAATGGTCTTAGATCCCTGCATCTGCGCTAGGCACTGGTCAATGTATGGCACAGGCCAACCAGACATGTACACTCGTTTGTTTAGCTGTCTTAAGTCAGCACACAAATGCCATTGTCCATTGGGCTTAAGAATACCTAGGATAAGATTATTTCAAGAGCTATGCACCTGTCTGATGATACCCCTTTCTTCCAGGTTCCTTACGATCTCTGCAAGAGAATCATATGAGGATAAAGGGCGTCTGTACTGCTTAACAAATACAGGTGGTGCAAGAATCTGTTTGTGTTCTTGCAATGTGCAGGTCTGTAGTCCCACAGTCATAAGAATCCCTAGCAAAAATATCCTTGTACTCCATCAGGAGTTCTCATAGCTGTTGGCATTCATCATCACTGGAACAGCTATTAGCTAAGAAGATTTGCTCTTTGACTATTTGCTGAAATCCTGGAAAGATTTTAGGCTGTCCTATCTCATAGGCTTCTTCAAGCCTAGATGTGCGGTCCCCTTGATTATAATTTACATAACCCACAGGGTTCTGGGTATTGCGGTATTCTTGCTCTATGATCGGTTGATCAAATACCAGGGAGGCTTCTTCAATTTTATAGTTTCCTTCCTCTGAGCTGAAAGGGTAAATACATTGAATTTTAAATAATCCTTCTGGCATGGATGTAAAGGATTTTTCTATTAACTGTTCATCAGTTAAGTGTCTTTCAGGTATTAGCCCGATTATATTATTCTGGAAACCGAAAGTATAATAACTGGATTCTAGAGCATATTTTATGGTAGTTCCCTTGGATAAGGTCATATCCTGTGGGTTCATGTACAATAACATGTATTGGGATATTTCCAATATTTACTATAGGAGTATGGGTCATTGTTATACCCACATTTTGCATTCTCTGGGAGATGCAAATTAGTGTTTCAGAAGTTTTTACTTCTGACCCCATTTTACCTGTAAGGGTAAGAGAAATTTATCAGCCCCAGCAGGGATTACAATATTGCTATACACAACTGGATATTCATAGCATATGGTATCTGCTGGTTTGATTTCAGGGCTGCATTTTCATCCTGAAATATTTCAGGGTTCCCTTTCAACCTGCTCCATAGGCAAGAGTTAATCAAATCTATTTATATGGCCTATCTATGCAAGAGATCATTGCCAATGTATATTTGATTATGGGGATTATTTAAAACTAAAAACAGGTGTTTCACTGATTTATTACCTATGGAGATATATAATAAACATTTAGCAGTTATGTTATAGCTTTCAGAATTTTCATCTAGGTCATGGACCCAGTGATCTTGGGGAGAAAGATATTTCATTACTTTAGGTTCAGCTATCGGCGCAAATAAGCATTTGCTTTTATAGCTAGCTTCCTCTTTTAACCCCTTAAGGACCAGCGACGTACCCTGTATGTCGTTGGCCTTTTTTTGGGACTTGATTGTTTTATAGCGCGGTCTTGCCACCAGCGTTGAGACTGCTCTATTCCACAAAGCCTGCTGGAGGGAGTGCATTAATAGCGTGTTCTTGCTAGACTTGTGCTATTATGTCCTGAAAAAACCCTTAACGACCAGCGACATACAGGGTACATTGTGGTCATTAAGGGGTTAAGTTTAATTTAGCATACTTGCGGTGAGATTACGAGTCTTGCGTTAGCCTTAAAAATCAGCGTTGAGAGGTCGCAATGCTGCTTTTTAATGCCCGCTGGTATTACGAGTCTGGCAGGTACAGGTGTACCGCTCACTTTTGTTCCGCTACTCGAGCATACCGCAAAAACTCTTACGTCAATTGCGTATCCTATCTTTTTAATGGGATTTGCCTAATGCTGGTATTACGAGTCTTGGAAGAAGTGAGCGGTACAGCCTCTCCTGTCAAGACTCCTACCGCATATAAAAGTCAGTAGTTAAGAGTTTTATGGGCTAACGCCGTAACATAAAACTCTTAACTAAAGTGCTACAAAATACACTAACACCCATAAACTACCTATTAACCCCTAAACCGAGGCCCCCCACACATCGGAAATGCTAAAATATTTTTTTAACCCCTAATCTGCCGACCGGACATCACCGCCACATAAATAAATATATTAACCCCTAAACCGTCGCACTCCCGCTTCGCAAACACTAGTTAAATTTTATTAATGCCTAATCTGCCATCCCTAACATTGCCGACACCTATCTACATTTATTAACCACTAATTTGCCACCCACAACGTCGCCACTACAATATTAAATTTATTAACCCCTAAACCTAAGTCTAACACCCCCTAACTTAAATATAATTTAAATAAAACTAAATAAAATAACTATAATTAATTCCTATTTAAAACTAAATACTTACCTATGAAATAAACCATAAGATAACTACAATATAACTAATAGTTACATTTGTATCTATCTTTTTATATTTATATCTATTTATATTTATTTTACAGGCAACTTTGTATTTATTTTAACTAGTTACAATAGTTATTAAATAGTTATTAACTATTTAATAACTACCTAGCTAAAATAAAGACAAATTTACCTGTAAAAAAAATCCTAACCTAAGTTACAATTACACCTAACACTACACTATCCTATATTATAAAAGACAAGAGTTTGTCTGAAGCCGTCATGCGCAGTTCAGACAAACTCTTGCAGCTGAGAGAGAGAGAGAGAGAGAAAGAGAGAGAGAGATAGAGAGAGATAGAGAGAGAGAGAGAGAGAGAGAGAGAGAGAGAGAGTATTAAATATAACACAACACGGCCCGTGTGAACGGGCTTTAGGACTAGACATTAAATAAATTAACTAAATTAACTACAATTAATTACAATTAAATTGAATAAACTAAAGTATGAAAAACAACAATCAATAAATTACAGAAAATAAAAAAATAATTACAACAATTTTAAACTAATTACACCTACTCTAATCCCCCTAATAAAATAATACAATAATAATAAGGGTCTTTTGCGGGGCATTGTCCCAAAGTAATCAGCTCTTTAACCTGTAAAAAAAAGGCAATATCCCCCCAACATTAAAACCCACCACCTACACACCCAACCCTACTCTAAAACCCACACAATCCCCCATTAAAAAAACTAACACTAATTATTTTAACTAGGTAGCTATTAAATAGTTATTAACTATTTAATAGCTATTGTACCTGGTTAAAATAAATACAAAGTTGCCTTTAAAATAAATATTAATCCTAAAATAGCTACAATATAATTATTATTTATATTGTAGCTATATTAGAGTTTATTTTACAGGTAAGTATTTAGCTTTAAATAGGAATCATTTATTTAATAAGATTTATTTTATTTCGTTAGATAAAAATTATATTTAACTTAGGGGGGTGTTAGGGTTAGGGTTAGACTTAGCTTTAGGGGTTAATACATTTATTAGAGTAGCGGTGAGGTCCGGTCGGCAGATTAGGGGTTAATACTTGTAGGTAGGTAGCGGCGACATTGGGGGGGCAGATTAGGGGTTAATAAATATAATTTAGCGGTCGGCGGTGTTAGGGGCAGCAGATTAGGGGTACAGAGGGATAATGTAGGTTGCGGCGCCGTACGGAGCGGCAGATTAGGGGTTAATAATAATATGCAGGGGTCAGCGATAGCGGGGCGCGGCAGATTAAGGGTTAATAAGTGTAAGGTTAGGGGTGTTTAGACTCGGGGTACATGTTAGGGTGTTAGGTGCAGACTTAGGAAATGTTTCCGGCCGCTGGTATTTAGAGTTGCAGTGGCGGTAAATTATGCTCTATGCTCCCTTTTTGGAGCCTAACGCAGCCCTTCTGTGAACTCTAAATACCAGCGGTATTTAAAAGGTGCGGGAGAAAACATACACGCGTAGCTAACGCACCCCTTTGGCCGCAGAACTCTAGGCGTAAGATTACTAAAAAAATTCAAACTACAATTACAAAAAATAATATACACTAAAATTACAAAAAATAAAAAATATTACCATTAAAAAAAACAAAATTATACAAAACAATAAAAATTATTCCTATTCTAATACTCAAAGTAAAAAAAAACCTAATCTATAATAAACTACCAAGAGCCCTTAAAAGGGCCTTTTGTAGGCCCTTAAAAGGGCCTTTTATAGGGCATTGCCCTAAAGTTAACAGCTCTTTGCAAGAAAAGAAAAACAAACACCCCTTAAAAATTGAAATCAGCCTATAGGAATTAGAGCTGCTATAATCCTATTGGCTGATTTGTACAGCCAATAGGATTTAAGCAGCTCTAATTCCTATTGGCGGATTTCAATTTTTCTAGCCAATAGGAATACAACAGTACCCAAATATAAAAGGGGTCCATTGCATTGAATCCTCAGCGTGCGGCAGACAATCGCATGATTAGGACCTACACGTCAGACCAATGGACCTCCGCCGTGACCTCTACCTGGACCTCCGCGCATCGACCGCTCCGCCTCTGCAGGGATGAAGAAGATGCCAGACCTGCAATGGATGAAGATGGAGCCACCTGGATGAAGATGCTTCGCCGCTGGGATGAAGATCTTTCGCCGGACTTCAGCAACTGTGAGTACCGATTCTGGGGTTAGAGTTACGTTTTTTTTTTTTTTTTTGAGGTGTTTTTTTTAGATTAAGTATTTAATGGCCGAAAAAGAGTTAAATGCCCTTTTAAGGTAAGTAAAAGAGCTGAATGCCCTTTTAAGGGCAATGCCCATGCAAATGCCCTTTTCAGGGCAATGCCCATGCAAATGCCCTTTTCAGGGCAATGGGTAGATTATTTATTTTTTTAGTTAGGTTTTTTAATTTTGTGGGTTTGGGGGTGGGGGTTTGTAATGTTAGGGGGTGTTTGTTTTTATTTTTTAGCAAAAGATCTGTTAACTGTAGGGCAATGCCCTACAAAAGGCCCTTTTAAGGGCTATTGATAGTTTATTATAGATTAGGATTATTAGATTTGTGTTATTAGATTATTTTTTTATTTTGGGGTGGGTTTTTTTAAAAGGGGTATTAGAATAGGAATAATTTTTATTATTTTGGATAATTTTGTTTGTTATTTTTAGTAATGGTAGTTTTTCTTTTTTTTGTAATTGTAGTTTAAATTTTTTAGTAATCTTAGTTTTTCTATTTTTAGTAATGTTCGTTTTTTATTTTTGTACTGTTAGGTTTTAGTGTAAGCTTAGGTTTTATTTTTATTTCACAGGTAAAGTTTGTATATATTTTTATATAGGTAGTTAGTTAATAATTGTAACTTTAATTTAGGTCTATTTTAATTATGTTAAAGTTATGGGGTGTTAGGTTTAGGGGTTAATATAGTTTAGTTTAGTTTGTTGCAATATGTGTGTACGGCACTTTATAGGTTACAAGGTTTAGTTAGTGTCGGCGATGTTTGGAAACTGCAGTTTAGGTGTTAATAGGTTTAGTTCATGTCTGCGATGTTTGGGAACTGCGGTTTAGGGGTTAAAAGGTTTAGTTAGTGCCGGCGAAGAAAGATTTGTATATGAAGATAAGCTGTTTCTTCTATGTGGCGCTACATAGACGATATTTTTGGCATTTGGTGGGGCAACATTGGCATTCTCCAGCGATTTGTGCTGGAATTAAACTCTGCTTTAAAAGTATTAAATTTACATTGTCCTAGAGTGAGGAATCTATTAATTTCTTGGATACTAAGGTATACAAAGATGGGGACTTGCTGAGAACAGATTTGTATAGAAAGGACACAGATAGAAATAGCCTTCTACACTATACTAACGCACATGCCCTTGCTTTGATTAGGTCACTACCATTTAGCCAAATGCTTAGGGTAAGAAGGATTGTGAGGGATGATGCTTTGGTCCTTGTGAAACTAAATGAAATGGGAGAGAGGATTGTGGAGCGAGGCTATCCATGTATTATGTAAGTAATTGATGAAGATATTGAAAAATTCTGAATATGAATAATGGATCAGAAAATTTGGAAAACTTATTTATTCATTTTCAGAATATTTCGAGGTTTGCCGATTCGGAAATTCGGGTGCATTCGAATCTCCGAATCGGCCAAAATTCAGCTGAAACGAAACTCACATGTCTAATATACAATACTGTGCAAAATTTTTAGGCCACCGGCTTTGTTGTTTTAGCAAAGTTTTAATGACCATTCATATTTATTTATCTGTCTCTTTATTAACCCCTTAGTGACCAGACCATTTTTCAATTTTCTTACTGTTAAAAACCAGGGCTGTTTTTACATTTCTATGGTATTTGTGTTTAGCTGTAATTTTACTCTTACTAATTTACTGTACTCACACATATTATATACTGTTTTTCTCGCTATTAAAGGGACATTAAACCCACATTTTTTCTTTCATGATTTAGAAAGAGCATACAATTTTAAACAACTTTCTAATTTACTTCTATACTCTAATGTGCTTAATTCCCTTGATATACTTTGGGGAAAAGCATATGTAGATAGACTCAGTAGCTGCTGATCAGTTGGTGCACAAAGATTCCTCGTGTGATTGGCTCACCCATGTGCACTGAAATTTCTTCAACAAAAGATATCTAAAGAATGAATCAAAATAGATAATAGAAGTAAATTGGAATGTTGTTTAAAATTGTATTCTCTAATTGAATCAAGAAAGAAAATGTTGGGGTTTAGTGTCCCTTTAAATGAACTTTTTAAAGATACCATTATTTTAATCATCCTATTATATAAAAGGCCAAGTGTGTTTGTCTGAAGCTGTCATGCGCAGTACAGACAGCACGAGGACAAACACACCTGGCCTTTGAGTCCCTGCTCCTGTTGGTGATCCAATCTGCACCGCGGTAGGAGTGGGCGTGACGGGGCGTGACGGGGGCGTGGCCTGGCGTGAGTGGCCATGAAGGGGGCGTGGCCTGGCATAAAGGGGCGTGGTCGGGCGCAGTCGCACGTTGGAAGATGGGAGAGAGATATAGAGAGGGGAGAGAGATAGAGAGGGGAGAGAAAGAGAGGGGGAGAGAGACAGCAAAAGACAGGGGGAGAAAGAGAGGGGGAGAGACAGCAAAAGACAGGGGGGAGAGACAGTAAAAGAGAGGGGGGAGAGAGACAGCAAAAGAGAGAAGGGGAAAGAGACAGCAAAAGAGAGAGGGGGAGAGAGACACCAAAAAAGAGGGGGAGAGAGACAGCAAAAGAGAGAGGGAGAGAGACAGCAAAAGAGAGGGGGGAGAGAGACAGCAAAAGAGAGGGGGGAGAGATACAGCAAAAGAGAGGGGGGAGAGAGACAGCAAAAGAGAGGGGGGAGAGAGACAGCAACAGAGAGAGGGGGAGAGAGACAGCAAAAGAGAGAGGGGGAGAGAGACACCAAAAGAGAGGGGGAGAGAGACAGCAAAAGAGAGAGGGAGAGAGACAGCAAAAGAGAGGGGGGGAGAGAGACAGCAAAAGAGAGGGGGGAGAGAGACAGCAAAAGAGAGGGGGGAGAGAGACAGCAACAGAGAGAGGGGGAGAGAGATAGCAACAGAGAGAGGGGGAGAGAGACAGCAAAAAGAGAGGGGGGAGAGAGACAGCAAAAGAGAGGGGGAGAGAGACAGCAAAAGAGATGGGGGAGAGAGACAGCAAAAGAGAGAGGGGGAGAGAGACAGCAAAAAAGAGAGGGGGAGAGAGACAGCAAAAGAGAGGGGGAGAGAGCGCAAAAGAGAGGGCGGAAGAGCGCAAAAGAGAGGGGGGAGAGAGAGCGCAAAGGAGAGGGTGGAGAGAGAGCGCCAAAGAGAGGGGGAGCGTACAAAAGAGAGGGGGGAGAGAGAGCACAAAAGAGAGGTGAGAGAGAGAGGGGGGAGAGCGCAAAAGAGATGGGGGAGAGAGAGAGCGCAAAAGAGATGGGGGAGAAAGAGAGCGCAAAAGAGAGGGGGAGAGAGAGCGCAAAAGAGAGGGTGAGAGAGAGCGCAAAAGAGAGGGGGAGAGAGAGAGCGCAAAAGGGTAGGGGAGAGAGCGCAAAAGAGTAGGGGGGGAGAGAAAGAGCTCAAAAGAGATGGGGAGAGAGCTCAAAATAGAGGGGGGGGAGAGAGCACAAAAGAGAGGGGGGAGAAAGAGCACAAAAGAGAGAGGGGGAGAGAGAGAGAGTGCAAAAGAGAGGGGGGAGAGAGAGCTCAAAAGAGAGGGGGGACAGAGAAAGCTCAAAAGAGAGGGGGAGAGAGAGAGCAAAAGAAAGGGGGAGGAAGAGAGCGCAAGAGGTGGGACCGCTGTACTGCAAAAAATGGCCCGTGTGAACGGGCTTTAGGACTAGTATCATATAATTTACTATAAAAAATATATAAAATATGAAAAAATTGAAAAAAAACACACTTTTTCTAACTTTGACCCCCAAAATCACACATCTACAACCACCAAAAACACCCATGCTAAATAGTTTCTAAATTTAGTCCTGAGTTTAGAAAACCTCAATGATTACATATTTTTTGCTTTTTTTTCCAAGTTATAGGACAATAAGTACAAGTAGCACTTTGCTATTTCCAAACCATTTTTTTTTTAAATTAGCGATAGTAACATTGTAACCCTGATATCTGTCAGGAATTCATGAATAACCCTTCACATGTATATTTTTTGTTTTTTTAGTAGACAACCCAAAGTATTGATCTAGGCCCATTTTGGTATATTTCATGCCACCATTGCACTGGAAAATGCGATCAAATAAAAAAAAATTAACATTTTCATAAAATTTAGCTTTCTCACTGAAATTGTTTACAAACAGCTTGAGCAATTATGGCACAAATGGTTGTAAATGCTTCTCTGGTAGCCCCTTTGTTCAGAAATAGCAGATATATATGGCTTTGGCATTGCTTTTGGTAATTAGAAGGCTGCTAAATGTTGCTGCGCACCACACTTGTTTTATGCCCAGCATTGAAGCAGTTAATTAGGTAGCTTGTAGGGTTAATTTTAGCTTTAGTGTAGAGATCAGCCTCCCACCTGACACATCCCACCCCCTAATCCCTCCCTAACCCCCTCTTAAACAGCTCTCTTCAGAAAGTCTGCCAGTATAAAAATAAAAGTTTTTTTTTTAAGTTTTGTTTAAAATATATTCTGCAATGTAGGATATGCCATTTCCTCCCCCAACCTCCCTGACCCCCCCAAACAGCTCTCTAACCCCCTCCCAGATCCCTTTCCCGAGACATATATACACCCTCTCCCTCCTTCCCACTCATTAAATGCTTGTAGTGTGGCTGTAGTGGTGCCACCCGCTCCCGCCTCCTCCCGCCCCCTCACGCCCCCTTCTGCCTGCTTCCGCCTATCTCACACCCCCCATCCACCTGTCTCACAACTCCTCCTTCCCCCTCCAGTGATGGGCTACCCACTCGCCTCCCTCCGATCCCTCCCACGCCACCAACGATCTGCACCATTGCTGGCTGATGCAGAGAGGGTCACAAAGTGGCTCTCTCTGCATCAGTTCCTTGAAAAAGTATATTGCATGATGCCTCAATATCAAGACATCGCTGCATTACCCTGAAAGTGACTGGAAGCGATCGTGATCGCTTCCAGCGCTTGAAATCCCAGAGGATGTGCCAGGCACGTCCTTGGTTGATAATGACCGTTTTTTTGTAGCACGTTCTTGGCACATCCTCAGTCGTTAAGGGTTTAAGATACAAGCAGAAAATACAGGAAATATGTGCACAAAATATTTAAAACCCCCCACAATTTTCAGAATAAAATGGCTTCTTCAGGAAAAAGTCAGTATTTAGTGTGACCTCCCTTGGCACCAAGCACATCTTGAACTCGTTTGGGGAGACTGTCCTGAGGTTTTCTGAAGTAATCTTCTTGTATATTATACCAGTCTTCTTTCAGAGTTCTTCTTTAAATTTAGGTTGTCTTTTAAACAAAGGATAACAAGAAAACAAAGAAAATTTGATAAAATAAGTAAATTGGAAAGATGTTAAAAATTGTATGTTCTATCTGAAACATGGAATAATATGTTTGGGTTTTAAAAGTGGGGGATTCCCTACCATTATCACCATGATAAATAACTTTCTGGGTACTCTAGGCAATAAATGCTTGTCACCTTCAACTAAGGCCTAAAATTATGAGGTCTTTATTTCAAATATGTTGTCACATGTGCAGCTGGCTTTCATGTAATAATCATAACAAAAATAACCACTAAAGCAGCTCTTAGTAACTCCTTTCACCATTCAAGTAAAATATGTATTATTATTGAAATAAGAGAACTGGGTAAAATATTGAGAACATTTTTATAAAGGGTCAAGTATTTTATTTATTTTTAAAATAATGTTTATTGCAATAATCTAGTTTGGACAAAGGTAAATGTATGTAAATGCTGACAAAATGAGGTAAGTCCCTTCTATGAGAAATCAGGATTAAAGACTATATAATAATTATATAGTTATATATTTCATGTTTAACAAATTTCTGTGAAAAGTACAAGATGGTGTAAAGTGACAAAAAAAATGTATCTCAAGTTTAATTTACTATTTTTTTTATTGAACAACGGGTATAAAATTTTACATTTTGGTGGTTTGGGCAGGTAAATGCATAATAAATAGACAAACCATAGTTTGTTTGCAATATTAAGATAATGATTCCCAGGCTACAGATAAAGGGCTTACAAATTGCGAAGAGTTTAGGCATTCACACTGTGCATGTTTCTGTAACACACGATTTATAGAAACTTGTTAATGGAAGGAATAAACATCCAATGGAAGAGGTGGAAATAAACACAGTAAAAGTAATTTTAAAATGCCTTGACTATAAAAATGGCTACCCCCGAGATTAATTAAATATGAACTTTAGACAGAAATATGTGTAGTTTAGATATTCTGGTCCTAATGTGTTCAATTCAATGTTTCTATTTAAAAAGGTAACCTGTGAGAATCTCCCTTGTATACAAATTGTAAATGTTACAACTACCCTATTGTAGAAGACTTTTATGCTTCAAGTACTTATATAATTATCTGAGATACTTCTACCATTTTTTTCATGTAAAAGAATAAAAATAAATAAAATCTTAAAATGATGATACATTCTATTTAAACTAAACTGCAGAAAACAGTAACAGAAGATGTGATCTCATTACACAAATATATATATATATATACTGTATATATACTGAACACGATCCCAGTTAGGAAGCCGTAATGGCTTCAGTACAGCCAAATCCCTAGGACATTCCGAGGGGCCTAGTTATCAAGCCGTCAACCTCAAATACGCTGGAATTCCGCATCGTATTTGTGGCGAGGCTGATACGCCTTAGTTATCAAAGGCTCGAGACCGGCAAAAGTAGAATTTTGTGACGTAAGCATCGATCCGCTGGACTCAGTCCGACACAGATCGATTCTTACGTCACTCCAGATGTTCCGCACACAAGTGCGGCACATTCTCACTACTTTTGCTAGTTATCAAAAAACTAGCAGGTACGCTCGGCACTTTTACGGCCCAGCGTACCTGGTTTTCAATCCGCCACCCCTGGAGGTGGCGGATCCCATAGGAATCAATGGGAGTCTGACCATAGTGAAAGTACAAGTTCGCTGCTGACAGACATCCCATTGATTTCTATGGGAGCTGTCTACACCTAACACCCTAACATGTACCCCGAGTCTAAACACCACTAATCTGCCCCCCCTACACCGCCGCAACTAAATAAAGTTATTACCCCCTAAACCGCCGCTCCCGGAGCCCACCGCAAGCTACTCTATACATATTAACCCCTAAACCGCCGCTCCCGGAGCCCACCGCAACTATAATAAATGTATTAACCCCTAAACCGCCGCTCCCTGAACCCGCCGCAACCTATATTAAATGTATTAACCCCTAATCTGCCCCCCCTACACCGTCGCCACCTATAATAAATTTATTAACCACTATCCTGCCCCCCCTACACCGTCGCCACCTATAATAAATTTATTAACCCCTAATCTGCCCCCCCCCCTACACCGTCTCCACCTATAATAAATGTATTAACCCCTAATCTGCCCCCCCCCTACACCGTCGCCACCTATAATAAATTTATTAACCCCTATCCTGCCCCCCACTACGCCGCCGCCACTGTAATAAAATTATTAACCCCTAAACCTAAGTCTAACCCTAACACCCCCCTAACTTAAATATTAATTAAATAAATCTAAATAAATTAACTCTTATTAACTCAATGAATCCTGTTTAAAACTAAATACTTACCTTTAAAATAAACCCTAATATAGCTATAATATAAATAATAATTATATTCTAGCTATCTTAGGATTTATATTTATTTTACAGGTACCTTTCAATTTATTTTAACTAGGTACAATAGCTATTAAATAGTTATTAACTATTTAAAAGCTTACCTAGCTAAAATAAAGAGAAATGTACCTGTTAAATAAATCCTAACCTAAGTTACAATTACACCTAACACTACACTATACTTTAATAAATTAATCGCATTTAAAAATAAATACTTACCTGTAAAATAAACCCGAAGATAGCTACAATGTAATTAATAATTATATTGTAGCTATCTTAGGATTTATATTTATTTTACAGGTAACTTTGTATTTATTTTAGCTAGTTAGAATAGTTATTAAATAGTTATTAACTATTTAATAACTACCTAGCTAAAAGAAATACAAAATTACCTGTAAAATAAATCCTAACTTAAGTTACAATTAAACCTAATACTACACTATCATTAAATTAATTAAATAAACTACCTACAAATAAATACAATTAAATACAATTACATAAACTAACTAAAGTACAAAAAATAAAAAAAGCTAAGTTACAAAAAAAAAAAAAAAGTTACAAACATGTTAAAAATATTACAACAATTTTAAGCTACTTACACCTAATCTAAGCCCCCTAATAAAATAACAAACCCCTCCAAAATAAAAAAATGCCCTACCCTATTCTAAATTAAATAAATTTCAAAGCTCTTTTACCTTACCAGCCCTTAAAAGGGCCATTTGTGGGGGCATGCCCCAAAGAAAACAGCTATTTTGCCTGTAAAAGAAAAATACAAACCCCCCCCAACATTAAAACCCACCACCCACATACCCCTAATCTAACCCAAACCCCCCTTACAAAAACCTAACACTAATCCCCTGAAGATCATCCTACCTTTAGTTGTCTTCACTCAGCCGAGCCACCGATGGAACTGAAGAGGACATCCGGAGCGGAAGAAGTTAATCCTCCAAGCGGCGCTGAAGAAATCTTCCATCCGATGAAGTCATCATCCAGGCGGCGCTGAAGAAAAGTCTTCGATCCGGCCGATGTCATCTTCAAAGAGGCGCTGAAGAGGTCTTCTATCCTGGCGAAGTCATCTTCCAAGCCGGGTCTTGAATCTTCCTTCCGCCGACGCGGAACCACCTTCTTCACCGACGGACTACGACGAATGACGGCTCCTTTAAGGGACGTCATCCAAGATGGCGTCCCCTCAATTCCGATTGGCTGATAGGATTCTATCAGCCAATCGGAATTAAGGTAGGAAAATTATGATTGGCTGATGGAATCAGCCAATCAGATTCAAGTTCAATCCGATTGGCTGATCCAATCAGCCAATCAGATTGAGCTCGCATTCTATTGGCTGATCGGAACAGCCAATAGAATGCGAGCTCAATCTGATTGGCTGATTCCATCAGCCAATCAGATTTTTCCTACCTTAATTCCGATTGGCTGATAGAATCCTATCAGCCAATCGGAATTGAGGGGACGCCATCTTGGATGACGTCCCTTAAAGGAGCCGTCATTCGTCGTAGTCCGTCGGTGAAGAAGGTGGTTCCGCGTCGGCGGAAGGAAAATTCAAGACCCAGCTTGGAAGATGACTTCGCCCAGATAGAAGACCTCTTCAGCGCCTCTTTGAAGATGACATGGGCCGGATCGAAGACTTTTCTTCAGCGCCGCCTGGATGATGACTTCATCTGATGGAAGATTTCTTCAGCGCCGCTTGGAGGATTAACTTCTTCCGCTCCGGATGTCCTCTTCAGTTTCATCGGTGGCTCAGCTGAGTGAAGACAACTAAAGGTAGGATGATCTTCAGGGGATTAGTGTTAGGTTTTTGTAAGGGGGGTTTGGGTTAGATTAGGGGTATGTGGGTGGTGGGTTTTAATGTTGGGGGGGTTGTATTTTTCTTTTACAGGCAAAAGAGCTGTTTTCTTTGGGGCATGCCCCCACAAATGGCCCTTTTAAGGGCTGGTAAGGTAAAAGAGCTTTGAAATGTATTTAATTTAGAATAAGGTAGGGCATTTTTTTATTTTGGGGGGGTTTGTTATTTTATTAGGGGGCTTAGATTAGGTGTAAGTAGCTTAAAATTGTTGTAATATTTTTAACATGTTTGTAACTTATTTTTTTATTTTTTGTAACTTAGCTTTTTTTATTTTTTGTACTTTAGTTAGTTTATGTAATTGTATTTAATTGTAGTTATTTGTAGGTAGTATATTTAATTAATTTAATGATAGTGTAGTATTAGGTTTAATTGTAACTTAGGTTAGGATTTATTTTACAGGTAATTTTGTATTTCTTTTAGCTAGGTAGTTATTAAATAGTTAATAACTATTTAATAACTATTCTAACTAGCTAAAATAAATACAAAGTTACCTGTAAAATAAATATAAATCCTAAGATAGCTACAATATAATTATTAATTATATTGTAGCTATATTAGGGTTTATTTTACAGGTAAGTATTTATTTTTAAATAGGAATAATTTATTAAAGTATAGTGTAGTGTTAGGTGTAATTATAACTTAGGTTAGGATTTATTTTACAGGTAAATTTCTCTTTATTTTAGCTAGGTAGCTATTAAATAGTTAATAACTATTTAATAGCTATTGTACCTGGTTAAAATAAATTGAAAGGTACCTGTAAAATAAAAATAAATCCTAAGATAGCTAGAATATAATTATTATTTATATTGTAGCTCTATTAGGGTTTATTTTAAAGGTAAGTATTCAGTTTTAAATAGGATTCATTGAGTTAATAAGAGTTAATTTATTTAGATTTATTTAATTAATATTTAAGTTAGGGGTGCGTTAGGGTTAGGGTTAGACTTAGGTTTAGGGGTTAATCATTTTATTACAGTGGCGGCGGTGTAGTGGGGGGCAGGATAGGGGTTAATAAATTTATTATAGGTGGCGACGGTGTAGGGGGGGCAGGATAGGGGTTAATAGGTTTAATATAGGTTGCGGCGGGTTCAGGGAGCGGCGGTTTAGGGGTTAAACTATTTATTTAGTTGCGGAGAGGTGCGGGATCATTAGGATAGGGGTTAATAATTTTATAATAGAGGGCGACGGTGTAGGGGGGGCAGGATAGGGGTTACTAGGTATACTGTAGGTGGCAGCGGTGTCCGGGAGCAGCGGTTTAGGGGTTAATACATTTATAAGAGTTGCGGCAGGGTCTAGGAGCAGCGGTTTAGGGGTTAATACATTTATAAGAGTTGCGGCGGGGTCTAGGAGCGGCGGTTTAGGGGTTAGTAACTTTATTGAGTTGCGGGAGGCTCCGGGGGCGCCGGTATAGGGGGTAGAACAGTGTAGTTTAGTGTGAGTGCTTAGTGACAGGCTAGCAATAAAGCTGGGAAAAAGCCGAAGGGCAGCGAGATCGGATGAGTGATAACTCTCACAGTCCGCTGCTCATCGCCCCGCGGCTTTTTGACAGCTTTATTTGATAACTTAGGCGTATTTTTTCAGGTCCGCGGCGGCGATGTGAGGCGAGCTTAGGCGGGCGTATTGGGCCGGCGAAGCCAGAAAAGTAGACGGCTTGATAACTACCCCCCCATGCCATCCTAACAGCGCTAAAGCTCAGCCCTGTTAGGATGCTATGGAATGTCCTAACGGTGAGAAGGAGTTAACAAAAAATCCAGGCAATGAAAATCTTTATTTGTAAATTATCATCTTTTAAAAATTCAGCTATAATAATCTTTCTTTCTAAACAATTTGTTTTCCCCTAAATTTAAATAGGATTTAAACTATTCTATATAACAAAGAAGTTAAATGCTAATGATGAGCAAAACAGCAAAATATTTTTTATTACTGTCAAGAAATAAAAGTTATAAAATAATGTGCTTGATTAAATTTCGTAATACCCAAAATAAATGGCAGACAAGTTTTATCTTGCAAATTTAGAAAGCAAGTAGTAACAAAACATGTCTATAACTCAATAGCTTCTTAGAGTAGTTTCAAATGATTGCACAAAACTTCAATACACACAGATAAGTAAACTAGACAGCTCTTTGCTATTAGGCAAAATTTGCAACTCCTCCCAAAGCTGAATATATTTATCTCAATATGTACAAAAACACATACATATATAGGTATTATTAATTTTACCTATAAATGTATAGAAGCCAGATGAGTCCTTCTGGAACTACTACTGATAGCTACCCATCGGCTAGATTTAGAGTTTTGTCGGTAACGACCCGCGTAGCTAACGCTGGCTTTTTTCTGGCCGCACCTTTAAAATAACTCTGGTATTGAGAGTCCACAGAATGGCTGCGTTAGGCTCCAAAAAAGGAGCGTACAGGCATATTTAACGCAACTTCAACTCTCGATACCAGAGTTGCTTACGGACGCGGCCAGCCTCAAAAACGTGCTCGTGCACGATTCCCCCATAGAAAACAATGGGGCTGTTTGAGCTGAAAAAAACCTAACACCTGCAAAAAAGCCGCGTTCAGCTCCTAACGCAGCCCCATTGTTGTCTATGGGGAAACACTTCCTACGTCTGAACCTAACACCCTAACATGTACCCCGAGTCTAAACACACCTAACTTTACACTTATTAACCCCTAATCTGCCGCCCCCGCTATCGCTGACCCCTGCATATTATTATTAACCCCTAATCTGCCGCTCCGTAAACCGCCGCTACTTACATTATCCCTATGTACCCCTAATCTGCTGTCCCTAACACCGCCGACCCCTATATTATATTTATTAACCCCTAATCTGCCCCCCACAACGTCGCCTCCACCTGCCTACACTTATTGACCCCTAATCTGCCGACCGGACCGCACCGCTATTATAATAAAGTTATTAACCCCTAATCCGCCTCATTCCCGCCTCACTAACCCTATAATAAATAGTATTAACCCCTAATCTGCCCTCCCTAACATCGCCGACACCTAACTTCAAACATTAACCCCTAATCTGCCGACTGGAGCTCACCGCTATTCTAATAAATGTATTAACCCCTAAAGCTAAGTCTAACCCTAACACTAACACCCCCTTAAATTAAATATAATTTAAATCTAACGAAATTAATTAACTCTTATTAAATAAATTATTCCTATTTAAAGCTAAATACTTACCTGTAAAATAAATCCTAATATAGCTACAATATAAATTATAATTATATTATAGCTATTTTAGGATTTATATTTATTTTACAGGTAACTTTGTATTTATTTTAACCAGGTACAATAGCTATTAAATAGTTAGGGGTTAATAAATGTATTAGAATAGCGGTGAGCTCCAGTCGGCAGATTAGGGGTTAATGTTTGAAGTTAGGTGTCGGCAATGTTAGGGAGGGCAGATTAGGGGTTAATACTATTTATTATAGGGTTAGTGAGGCGGATTATGGGTTAATAACTTTATTATAATAGCGGCGCTTTGCGGTCGGCAGATTAGGGGTTAATAAGTGTAGGCAGGTGGAGGCGACGTTGTGGGGGGCAGGTTAGGGGTTAATAAATATAATACAGGGGTCAGCGGTGTTAGGGGCAGCAGATTAGGGGTACATAGCTATAATGTAGCTGGCGGCGGCGTGCGGACGGCAGATTAGGGGTTAATAAGTGTAGGTAGCTGGCGGCGACGTTGTGGGGGGCAGATTAGGGGTTAATAAATATAATATAGGGGTCTGCGGGGTTAGGGGCAGCAGATTAGGGGTACATAAGGATAACGTAGGTGGCGGTCGGCAGATTAGGGGTTAAAAAAATGTAATCGAGTGTTGGCGATGTGGGGGGGCTCGGTTTAGGGGTACATAGGTAGTTTATGGGTGTTAGTGTACTTTAGAGCACAGTAGTTAAGAGCTTTATAAACCGGCGTTAGCCCAGAAAGCTCTTAACTACTGACTTTTTTCTGCGGCTGGAGTTTTGTCGTTAGATTTCTAACGCTCACTTCAGACACGACTCTAAATACCGGAGTTAGGAAGATCCCATTGAAAAGATAGGATACGCAATTGACGTAAGGGGTTCTGCGGTATGGAAAAGTCGCGGATGAAAAGTGAGCGTTAGACCCTATTTTGAGTGACTCCAAATACCGGCGGTAGCCTAAAACCAGCGTTAGGAGCCTCTAACGCTGGTTTTCACGGCTACCGCCAAACTCCAAGTCTAGGCCCTTGTGAATAATGAGAGCTGGTAAAGCGTAGAAACAAATAATGTATGCAGATCCTTAAACCTACACCTAATTGCATTCATTGAATGATTTCATTTAAATAGCCTGTATGACTTATGCTTTCACAACATACTATACATTGCTATGCATAAAATCTTTACATTAAATTAATTGCCAAAATTCTTAGTAACTAATAACATATGTATCATGTGTTAGAGAAAGGTGACTGATTATTTTATGTAAGTGAACTGCTATTGCTTCATATAATTAATTTGTTAAAAAAATGTTTTAGATTAACAAAGACGCATAAAACACTTGGAGATATAAAAAGTTTAAAGGGACATTGTACACATATCAAGGCAACAGTGTAATGCATTACAAATAATTGAAATAAACAAAAAATAGCATTGCCAAAAAAAGTAAATTTAAAGGGATATGAAACTCACATTTTTTCTTTTGTGATTCAGATAGAGTATGCAATTTTAAGCAACAATTACATTTTTGGTTCAGCACCCTGGGTAGCGCTTGCTGAATGAAGGCTACATTTAGCCATCAATCAGCAAGTGCTACCCAGGTGCTGAACTAAAAAGGGTCCAGCTCCTAAGCTTACATTCCTGCTTTTCAAATAAAGATACCAAAAGAACAATGACAAATTGATAATAGGAGTAAATTAGAAAGTTGCTTACAATTCCATGCTCTATCTGAATCATTAAAGAAAAAAATGTGGGTTTCATATCCCTTTAATAATTGTTATTTTTTTACTTTGAAAGTTTTTTCTCAGTACTTTGTGTGTAGCATGTTACAGGGCCACTCTTATTCTAGAGCAGAACAAAAACTTTCAGTGAGCACACCCCTCCGCCAATCATATGTGGCATTCACACTAACCCAAGATGCCCACTTATAAGCAAAGCGTATGAGCACTAGTTCACTAAAGCATGTGAGTGCATCCACAGAGGGAAAAATCGGTTAATAGATTTGATTGCTTGCATGTAGTAGATATACTCAGGCAGATGTAACATAAAAAAATACAAGTAGCCTCATGTCTATTAGTCATAATCAGTCATGTCAACCAAAATGCTATTTCCTCAGCTGTCAAACCTACAAATTTGGCACAGCTCCAGTCTGACAGTGTTAGCTGTGAAGAGCTTACATTGGGCTTGTTACACATTCCACACTAGCACTTATGCCATAAGGGAATCCCGTGCAAACACAGCATTCTATCACATTAAGGGGACAAGCAGGGATATGCAGCAGATCTTAATGTGATTCCATATATATATTCCATACATCAGTGTGACAGCACCACAACGATTTCAAAGGTGAACAATTCTTTTATTTGGATACAGTACCATAAAAGCAACATTTCGGACCTACATGGTCCTTAATCATGCATAGTTAAAACAACTGAAAACACACATTTAAAAAGGCTACCTGTACCAATCAAATTGTGTCTTACTTTTCAGATTAGATTATTCCATACCTATCCAGGTTAGGAGTATTACAAAAATATATAGTGACATCTAGTAGTACCAAAAATAATAAACCTACAAAATCTATAAATACAAATCATAATCCCTATTCAGACCATAAGGATGAAGCGTGTTTAAAAATTGAATCCACCAAACCTCCTTTTGTTTCAATTTGAGTTCCCTATTACCCCCTCTCCTATGTTGGGGGATGTGGTCAATTACCTGGAAGCAGAGCTCATAATGACAAAAGGAAACAGCTTACTATTAATGGTCTGTACACATGTCAAACTGATTATGTTATCTACCTCCTTAAATGCTCATGTGGGCTGTGTTACATTGGCGAGACCACCCAAGCTGCCAGGGATAGGTTTAGTCAACATAAAGCTTTGATTAAATCTAAGGATATGTCTTTACCAGTTTCAGCGCACTTCACACAAATGGGTCATACTGTTAGCCAACTCCACTTCCAGGTAATTGACCACATCCCCCCAACATAGGAGAGGGGGTAATAGGGAACTCAAATTGAAACAAAAGGAGGTTTGGTGGATTACAGTTTTTACATATAAATGCTGACCTCGCCACCACCACTGGGATGAAGATAGAATATGGACTGTGGCCGTGAAGAAGATGGACCCACAATGGATGAAGATGGCGTGCCACCAGGATGAAGATGGAGTGCCGCCCATAATCATTGGTGAGTACCAATTTTGGGGTTAGACTTAGGTTGTTTTTTTTATTGGGGGGTGGTTTTTAAGATTAGGTTGTTTTTTTATGGGAAAAAAAGACCCGAATGCCCATCCAAATGCCCTTTTCGGGGCAATGGGTGGTTTAGGTTTTTTTAGTTAGTTTTTATTTTTATTTTGGGGGGTTGGGAGGTTGTAATGTTAGGGGTAATTGTTTTATTTTATGCAAAAGAGCTGTTAGCTTTTGCACAATGCCTTACAAAAGGTCATTTTAAGGGCTATTGGTATTTTATTTGTAGAATAGGATTTTTTTTATTTTGGGGTTGTTTTTTGGGGGGTGGGGGTATTAGAATATGGATAATTTTTTATTTTTGGTAATTTCGTTTGTTATTTTTTGTAAGTGTAGCTTTTGTTAATTTTGGTAATGGTAGTTTTTTGTGTGTAAATATTATTTTTTTTATTTTTTGTAAATAGTATGTTTTTTTGTTTGGTAATGTTAGGTTTTTTAGGTATTGTTTTTTTTAACCAATGTTATTTTTTTTAGGGTAAGCTTAGGTTTTAATGTAATTTTACAGGTAAGTTTTTATTTTTTAAGGTATTTAGTATAGGGGGTTTAGTTGTTAGTTTATTACTTTGCGATGTGGGGGAGTGGTGGTTTAGGGGTTAATAATTTATTAAGAAAGTTTGCAATGTGGGGGGATGGCGGTTTAGGGATTAACACTTTATTTAGTTAATTTGCCTTGTGGGGGGATGGTGGTTTAAGGGTTAATAATGTATTTAGATAGTTTGCAATGTGGGGGATGTCGGTTTAGGAGTTAATAGTTTTATCTAGTGTTTGCGATGTGGGAGGATGACGGATTAGGGGTTAACAGCTTTATTTAGTGTTTGGGATGTAGGAGATGACGGATTAGGGGCTATAAAGCTATGGGCTTATCATGGTAGGGTGTTATTTTTTTTTTCACTTTTATTGTCATTTTCGCTAGTAGGGTGATTTTTTTCCAATTTATTTTCTCCTTTGATTTCTATGGGAGAACACATGCACATGCACATGCATGCCAAAACTCTGCTAGTGATGTTTGCGATTGTCGGGCCACCCCTAGTAAGTTATTCAAAATCTTCCACCAACGGCATCCACTCCTACATACACCATATCTAGAAAACAGAAAAAACAAAGGAGGTGCCTCATGGTGTAGTATTTAACATCCAAAGTGTACACGTTAAGCATCAAAATCCAAAGTGGCAACTCACATGTATCAAAGCACCATCACGAGTGCTAAAAAAGCAAACCAGATCCTCAGAGTCAGCAGTCCCTTAGCATATCACAAGTTCTCATCACAGTGATGCTCATATCAGCATGTAAGTTGGTAGAAGACACAACAGGAGCATATGTGTTGATTTCACAAAAAAATCAACTTATATGCTAATATGAGCATCACTGTGATGAGAGCTTGGGATCTGCTGAGGGGAATCTCCTGGATGCCTGAGGATCCTGTCTGCTTTTTTAGCACTCATGATAGTGCTTTATTACATGTGAGTTGCCATTTTGGATTTGGGTGTTAAATACTACACAATGATGCATTGTACTTATTCATACTCTCCTTGAAGTCTTTTCTTCCTATTCGCTGAAGTGGATTTCAACAGGTGAAAAGCCACCAGTTTTCTTAGCTAAATTTGTAAAAGATCAATGCTTCTCTTAACAGTAGCTTTACAATCACAAACTTTTTTGGCAAGCCCTTTTGTGAGGTCACGCTAAATCAACTCTGAACTCAAGGTTCATTTTTGAATTGCTAATACATTCCTGTGTTAGCAAATGTAATACATTTGTTTTAGAATACTGTAACAATAACCTCTAATAGGCCTGCATTCCCATCAAATTTAAATATATGGCCCATGTATAGCTGTAGTTCTGGCTCACCCTTTGTCCTTAAGCCAGTCCTAAAATAACCTTTCACAATAATTTTCTTAGCTATTTTTTTGATTAATCACCTTCACACTCCTCCTATTATGTCCTCTTTCTCTTCATCTATTATTTTTCTTGTCTTTCTTATATCCTATATTTTCACTTCTTTCTCGTCTTCTCATATGACTCCCTCTCTCATTCACTGTTTCTCCTTCTCTAAATTTCAGTCTCTCTATTACTCACCTACTCTGGGTGTCTCCCGTTTTCACTCTCCCACTCTTTCTCCCCCTCCTTCCTTTTCTTTTTTCTCCCTTAAACCATGTGTGTTTATGTATATGCATTTTATTATAGGGTTATCAAAAAAAGAGCCAATTAAAACCTAGATTTCAAGTGCAGCATAAAAATGGCAGCAGTATGGTGCACTAAAATCGACAGAGCACAATCCATAACACTCCTATTTTTACTTCCTTTTTTTTAGCACTCAAGGGAGAGGTTCAATGGTGCGGCCTCACTAAATCTCTCAGCTAATAGACTTCTATAGGCACACTACAAAATTTAGGTCTGGCTTTTGCTCAAGGTATAACACAAAAAAGCGCTAAAAAAGAGGAAATAGTTCTGGTTTTCACAGAGTATAACATTATTATATATATATTCGGGGCTATCGCCTAGGCAAACAAGGCACTTGCCTTGGGAGGCAGATTTTGGGGGTGTTCTATTGAAAACTCCAAAACATTGAAAACTCCAATATTACGTCACTTCCGGAGAATCCATACATCTGATTGGTTGTGCATCCTGTCCCTCACGGAGACACAGGCCAATCAGATAGAACTGTAATTGCCTATTTTTACTATCTACTTTGTCTCCGCCTGAAGGGCTCAAGGAGGTGGATGCCAGATGATCGGCAGTGCGCCCCCAGACAAAGACAAAAACAGATAGTGAAAATGGAAGAATCACCTGAAGTTTTTGATTTCTTGGAGTTTTCAACAGAATTTGTGACACGCTGCTTCCTGTTTCACTGTCACTGTGTTTCCTGAACAACCCCCCCAGGGTAATGAGACTTCAAATGTGTATTTAGACTATTAGCACTGGCTTGGCTGGGACCAACTACAGGAGCAGAGGGTGATCCAGTAACAACTGGTAGATCCCTGTCACTTCTGCAATACTCACACACAGTTATGGATGCCACCATCTTGTCCGTGCTTTATGGCAGCTCAGACTGCTTTGTTTACTCACATAGAAAGCCTGGGGTTTGCAGCATTGAGCGGTTCAACATGTAAAGTGGTATTAAGGTGATCTGGGGTAGGTAAGTGGACTGGGGAGGTTTGTGTAGCACATTTGGGTTAGGTGGCACATTATAAAACCTAGTGGGTTAAAGTAAAGGTTGTACTTCTAGGGAGCATGGCTCTGCAAGTCCATTTAGAGCTGACTACCCCTGTTATGGCAGCATAAATAATGGCTATAAATGCACATCTGAGTCTTTCCTTGATGCTTTGTTTTTTTTATGTCTGTAATGCTTATTCGCCAGTTTATAGCACCATGCCCCTCATTACTGCACTCAGCTCTTCAGTTTTGTAAGCTGCATTATTTTAGTTTTTGGCAAATCGCTTTAGTAGTAGTAGTCTTTACGGGAATCTGCCCTCTTTACTACATGTATGTGCTGCTGCCTGCACATGCCAGCCTCAAAAACATTCATATTCTTCACACCCACCGTGCCAGTAGCCCAGCTTAGCCTTGAAGGGACATGACAGCAAAAGACATTATTTTCTTTTATGATTCAGAAAGAGCAGGCAATTCTAAACATCTTTCTAATTTAATTATACTATCAAAATTGCTTTGTGCTTTTGGGATCCTTTGTTGAAGGAGCAGCAATGCACTACTAGGAGTAAGCTGAACATATCAAGTAAGCCAATGACCTACCTATGTATTCTTTTCAACAAAGGATAGCAGCAGAATGAAGTAATTTAAGTAATAGAAGTAAGTTGGAAAGTTGTTTATAATAACATCATCTGTGTGATGATGTAGTGCTGCATCACCGTCTCAAATGACCAGCCCTGCCCTGTCTATGTTCTTTCATTCAGACATACGGAGCTTGATAAATTGACCCCTATGTATTTATGTACATGCTAAAAAAAATGCGTTAACATTTACTGGTGAAGCTTTTTTTACCATTAATTTGTTATACCAGATTGTGCACTATTCTTTGTGCAGGGCTGAAATATTGATAGTGCACCATTTATTGAATATTTAAAGGGACTGTCAAGTCAAAATTAAACTTTCATGATTCAGATAGGGCATTCAATTTTAAACAACTATCAAATTTACTTTTATCAATAAATTTGCTTTGTTTTCTTGGTATTCTTTGTTAAAGGGACATAAAACTAGTTGGGATAGAGACAAAATAATATAATATGTACTTTAATTACTTTACCTGCAAATTTATACTGCAGTGCATCAAAAATGAATCCTTTCTTTTTAGTTTCTTAATTGTAAAGCTCTAACTCCCCCCACACATTTCCTTTTATGGCTGTATCTATATCTATTGTTGTTTTGGTAGAATGCAAAAGTGCATAGGGATTATCTGCTGGAGCATGCCTAGAAGCTGTGAGCTCTGTTCCATGCAGTTTAGCTATGTAATTCATTTGCTTATTTAAAAAAAAAAAAAAAAAAAAATATTTTAAAATACTTGCCAGCAATTTTTAAACAAATTTTAATGCAAACTATTTTAAATTAATTAGACCTTTTAGGATATGCAAAAATCTCAACCTGTTTTATGGCACTTCAAAAGCTAAACCTAGGTAAGCTCATTTGTTAATTTCTAATCCATTGCAGACCGCTTCTTGTCTCAGTGCATTTAGACAGTTTTTTTTACAGTTTTACAGTGCTAATTCATATGTGTCATATAGATAACATTGTGCCCACTTCTGTGGAGTTTCTTATGGTTCAGCACTGATTGGCTAAAATGGTAGTCTGTCAAAAGAACTGAGATAAGGAGGCAGTCTGCAGAGTCTTAGATACAAGGTAATTACAGAGATAAAATGTGTATTAATATAATAGTGTTGGTTATGCAAAACTGGTAGACTGTCCCTTTAATTGAGGTCTTTATAATTATTTAATATGCGGCTATTCAATATTGGAATTACCAAACACAGTGTGCAAAAAAATGATCTGGTGCTGCATAAAATGTTTTCACATCTCGTTTTCTAAAGGACTAGAATGGGAGCTAGTAATCTCCAATAAATATTACGTAGTAAAGACCTAGCAATACACTTTCACTAAAAAAGTAACACACACTTCATTCAATAGCTTATAATTCATTTAAATTATCTCACAATTTCTTTGACTACTCAGTGTAGTACTAAACGATATTCACTTTTATTTTATTTTATACATTTATGAGCAAAACACAGTTTTTTTGCACAATTTGCAGATTAAGCTTAAATTGCTTAATGCATATTTATTTTTATTTATAATCAATAACATATCAGTTTATAAGCACCAACCAAAACTGACGTTTAAGAACAACATTTTTAGGTTTCTAGAAAACATAACATTTATGCACTTGAATATAATGGAAAAAGAAAATATTTTTCAAGCAAGTAGAACAGGATTAGCCAGATTGCATGAATGTCACTGCTCATTTGATTGTAAACCCTAAGGCATGCTATGTACTTGCCCTTCAGAAGACTTGAACGCTTGCTTACTCTTAGATTTAAAGCTCGTAGCATTGTCTTCCCATATTAGTGGAAACAAAATAACTAAAGATATTACTATGAAAACAAAGCTGGTTTGCCTGGTTTGCCTGCTTAAAGGGACATAAAAGCCAATAAACAAATTTCATGATTCAGATATGGCATACAATTTACCGAACATCAGGAAGGTAAATTCAGGAGTGTGCACGTGTCTACAGCACTACACGGCAGCAGTTTTGCAACAAGGTTATACATTAGCAAGAGCCCTAGACGGCAGCACTATGTCCTGTCATGTAGTCTTACAGACATCTAGATAGCTCTTGAATAAAGAATAATAAGAGAATTAAGCAAATTTGATAATATAAGTAAATTGTAAACTTTTTAAAAAAATTGTATTCTCTATCTGAATCATGAAAGATTAATTTTGGGTTTCGTGTCACTTTAAGTGATGCAACATTCCAAATAAAAGAATAAAGAAAAAAAAAAAAAAAAAAATATATATATATATATATATATATATATATATATATATATGTTTATTACAAGACTTATCAGCCAAGAAAATGTCATTTCAGACAAATTTTTCATTCCGAATATACAGGGACATTCATTCACCTGAATATTTATTGTCTTAAAGGGACATTCCAGCCCAAATTAAAATCCACATGGATGCATTTCAGTTTTAAATAGAAATATTTTTGTAATATACATGTATTAGCAAAAATGTTTCTAGTAAAAGCTATAGCTGTTTCAAAAGTGTATTTAAGTATGCAGCATGCACCAGCACAGCATTTTAAACACAGCACTTGCTCTGAGAGCCTAAGGTGCTTGTAAAACATGAAATTACTCAATTTGTTGATAGCTGATATAATACAAACCCCGCTGGCACTCTGAGCAGCTGCTGTACTTAAAATGCTGGTGCACCGAGAATATCTAGATATGCCTCACAGGCACATGCAGAGAAAAATGTTAACACTAAAACAGTGATAACTTTTACTAGAAGCATTTTTGCCAATACATGTATAATGCAAATATGTTTCTATACACAAATGTAATTCATCTATGTGCATTTATATTTTGACCGGAATGTCCCTTTAACTATTTGGTATTTGTTTAGTTTCAAGCAAAACAAACTATGAATTTTAGATAAACATTTACATTTGTTTTTATTAAAACTAATGGAAATGTTTCAAAGCTACTGGTGAAAAGTTCACTTGTATCTACAATAATTACCCTAACGCACTCTTGAGAGCCGCGCTAACCTGATCCTCTTCTTGCCAGAGCCCAGCCGCTCTAACAGGAGGATTAAAGTTAGTGCAGGTGGGGGCATATCCGGGCTCTTGCCGAAGATGGCTGCTAATTTGAGAGCTCCGTCTGAGGGCTATATTTATCGTTGGGATATCTGAGTTTATGGATGCCATCCAACATAGAGCTTTACAGTATTTAAGAGAGCAAAGTTAGCTGATCTGGGCAATACTACTATTGATTATTGTGGAGCCTCCCAGACCGGACCGCTGAGGTTTTTTGCCGGCCCGCGTGGAGACGAAATCTCAGCACCCCCCCCGGGGAACCGGGTATTAGAAGAATTAAGTATATTCTCTTTTGTTACTAATTGGGATCTATCATATTTTCAACCTTACAATGGAGGTAACCTATTGCATGTTCCGAGACTTGTTTATAGAATTTGGGCGCAAAATTTGTCAGCGGCTTGATAACCTCATTCTAATGGTGGAGGAGGAGAAAGAGTGCCTGGGGTCAGACAAAGTGAGACCTAAAGTGCGGCCTGACAAATTACTGCCTGAGGCGTTAGCTGAACGAGGAACCCAGTCAGTGAGACACCGGCAGCCATCTGTGGATTACAAGAATAAGAGGAGTAGCAGTGAAGACCTAACCTTGCACGTTTGCACGGGCAATTTGACTGAGCTGGATGTCTCCTGGTTCACACATGGTGCAGCGGTGCAGATGGCGGAGTCGGCATCTAGTTGCCATGAGAGAGTAGCCGGCATGGAAAGAGGCGAGATGACTAGGAGTGGCAGAGGACGAATGCCGCTTGCGCAAACGATTCAGATCTTGCTCCCGGCTGCTATCGGGGGGGCTGCGGCCGACCCTCCGGATGGCGATGGGAGCCTCAAGGTTTCAAAGACTGCACCGGATCTTAACCCGCCGCTTACTAGAGGAGCGGAGGGTTGCTTGCTTTGGATGGGTCCTGATGCTCTCAGGGGGGATCCTATGCCCCCATGGTTTGCCATTGAGGAATCGGTCAGAGATCATGCTGCTGTGAGAGCTGGAGTGGGCTAGGGACATTGTTCTGTCTCGTGGTTCCCGAAATGGCTACATCACCTATCTACCTGGACTGACTTTTATGAAAGAGGTATCTGATATGATTTTTAGCTAAGTTCAACATTACTTTAAGCTCATTAGGAATGCTGCATTCAGAACTCACATTATGAGACTGCCCTGTACCATGGACCCAGAATCTGACTTGTGTTTAGTAACTTTCCATGTTTACTGCTTGGTCTGCTTACTATGATATTGATGCTCTGTCCCACCCTAATAGGACCCAATACTTAGCCCCTAATGGACATGTTCATGTATTGCTTTTATGCTAAGTGACAATGTTATTAATAATGTGTATGCTTTCTAATTTGTACAAGCCCTTCTGCGTGTGGGTCATGTATGTTAGGATAGCCAGCTGAAGGGTTTGGATGTGTTGAGGGTCCTACTCTGCTGATAGCTAACTGGGGTACCAACACTCCTATTGCGCTGGGGACTGTGTGCAACTTATTCAAGCCTAGCCTACACACCAGATAACTTTTTGTAGATATTATGCTTCTCTGATCCCTTTCAGTTATCCAGCGGATGTAACATGATGTAAAGACTTTATTTATGTAGTACCCATTTGTTACCTAAACTTAATGGCAAACATGTCTAGGATATAACAAACCCATATAATGTTCAAATTAATTTTAATGGGGGCTTGGGTTTCCCAGTTATTTCTTCATTTAGATCTAAATGATGTTTGGGACCTATAAATGACCTAAAGTACAGCAGAGTAGATGTTATGGAGTGGTCTGTTCGGTACCAAGGGCAGTGATAATTAGCCACATTAACTAGTCTTTATTTCAAAGGCAGAAAACGTTCCTGCAGATTACCTGATTCTTTTGGGCCATACACCCAATGTTGCGCATATAGATGTACTTCTTAATATGCAAAGTATCCAATGCTTAATACATCATACTGGATATGTAGAATCTCTATGAAAAGCATAGTCTTCTATTCCTCCCAAAGGCCCATAAATGGCCTAGCAGTTTATCTGACTTTTTCTTTGTTAACTATTTAAATTGAAATGCCCTCTCTTTAGACTATAAATCTCATGGACCCATACGCGGTCCTGACTGACATGAGAGGTGCAACTTTCCTGTATAGGTTAAAGAGTACCCTATTTCTCTTATAAAAACCCCAACTTAAAGAGTTTCATCCTGGCCCAAGAGTGGCCTCTGTTGTTTCTAGGAGAGGGGAGTAAAATGAGGGAAGCATTGAGGTTTGCTCCTAGGACAATATATCATGCTCTTTGCATTATGCAATATGTCACAATGTATGTAACTTCCGTGTTATTTGAGCAAACTGTGTGTGTTTTATCTGTTTACCCAAAAAAAAAAAAAAAAAAAAAAAAGAGGTTTACCATTAGGGATCCAAGAGTGGTCCCATATGGCTCATGTCTGTCTTCTGTAACTTTTTGTAGAACAGAGAGGTCCAAAAGTGGCCTCAGATATCACTTGGAGGGCATACAGTTTAATGGGCAAACACAATATTAACTGTTGTTTCCTAATCAATGTTATACCAAAATGTTATGTATATTTTGTTGAATTAATATTGGACATATAACTAGCAGTAATCTTTGCGAATGGATTTAACTGAAATGTATTGTATGTTTGTCCTGAACTAAACCTCAATAAAAAAATATTTATTAAAAAAAAAAAAGTTAGTGCAGGTCCTGGGAGCCAATCACACTAAGCCTCCTGTTAGGACTCTCGCAAGAAGAGGATCGTGTTGTACCCCTAACAAGTGATTTAAAAAAAAAAATGAATGAATACTGATGAATTTCGTTTCTTTCATGTAATTGGCAAGAGTCAATGAGCTAGTGACGTATGGGATATACAATACTACCAGGAGGGGCAAAGTTTCCCAAACCTCAAAATGCCTATAAATACACCCCTCACCACACCCACAATTCAGTTTTACAAACTTTGCCTCCTATGGAGGTGGTGAAGTAAGTTTGTGCTTGATTTTCTTTTGTGATATGCGCTTCTCAGCATTTTGAAGCCCGATTCCTCTCAGAGTACAGTGAATTTTCAGAGGGATGTGAAGAGAGTATCGCCTATTGATTTTATGGTTTTCCTCATGGGAAATCTTTTCAAAGGTTCTCTGTTATCGGTCGTAGAGATTCATCTCCTACCTCCCTTTTCAGATCGACGATATACTCTCATATTCCATTACCTCTACTGTTACTGTTTCAGTACTGGTTTGGCTATCTGCTATATGTGGATGGGTGTCTTTGGTAAGTATGTTCTTATTACTTAAGACACTCTCAGCTATGTTTTGGCACTTTATGTATTTAAAGTTCTAAATATATGTATTGTACTTATATTTGCCATGAGTCAGGTTGATATGCATTTCCTTTTGCAGACTATCAGTTTCAAAATTTGGAAAATATTTTTTTTCTTACCTGTGGTATGGTCTTTTTTTCAAATTGACATTAATTTTTGCGGGCAAAATTAGGCTTGTAAGGTCGCAAAATGCTGATATTTATTGCGTCATTCTTGGAGCGAGAATCTTTTTGGCACAAAGGTACGTTAGCTGACGCAAATTCGACATTTCCAGCATCTTAGTTGACGCCAGGTTTCCTTGCATAAGGTTGCGTCTGCCATGACGCGAGTTGCGTCATTTCCGGATGTTGTTAGCGCCAAAAAATGTCATTTTGCATTGTGTGTCATACTTGGCGCCAAATAAATTATTTATTTAAACCCCACTTCCTATATGCTCCTTGCCGTTTCTATGCTCAGAGAGCTATGCTGTTAGCATTTTTTCCCATTCCTGAAACTGCCATATAAGGAAATTTATAATTTTGCTTTATATGTTGTTTTTTCTCTTACATTTGCAAGATGCCTCAATCTGATCCTGTCTCAGAAATGACTGTTGGATTCCTGCTGCCTGATAACAGTTCTACCAAAGATAAGTGTATCTGTTGTAAGTTAGAAGAGATTATATCTCCAGCTGTGGTATATAATAGTTGTCATGACAAGCTTTTACATGCAGAGAATGTATCCATCAGTACTAGTACAATGCTTGTTGTTCCTTCAACATCTAATGTACATGATATCCCTGTGAATATATTTTTTTTATTGCTGATGCGATTCTGAAGGCTCTGTCTACTATTCTGCATTCTAATAAATGTAAAAGGTCTTTTAAAACTTCTCATAGAGTTGATGACATTTCAAATGACTGACAACATACTGAATTATCCTCTTCTGATGAGGATCTATCTGATTCAGAAGATCCTACCTCAGATATTGACACTGACAAATCTTCTTATCTCTTTAAGATGGAGTATATTTGTTCCTTATTAAAAGAGGTGTTGATTACTTGGATATTGAGGAAACGAGTCCTCTTGATACAAAAACTAGTAAACATTTAAATCCTGTTTAAAACCTCCTGTGGTTCCTCCAGAGGGTTTTCCAGTTCCTGATGCTATTTCTGATATTATTTCAAAGGAATGGAATAGGCCTGGTACTTCTATTATTCCTTCTTCTAGGTTCAAAAAGTTGTATCCTTTGCCAGCAGTTAGTTTGGAGTTTTGGGGAATGTTACGGTTACCCTTAGTCTCGCTGAGAGATGGACCGCTTAGTAGCCTGGATCCCTATTGCTAAAGAGGGGAGAAGCTGCTTTCCATAGTATTCTATATGAGTCTCGCAAATATAGAATAATCTCCCTTAGCTGCAGTACAGCTAGGATACCCTTCTGCCCACAAAAACGAGTCAACGCTGCGATTGAGGGTCAAACAAGAACTCAGGACTGGGATGCCCAGCCTGCTTTTTATTAAGGTTACATGCACACAGGGCACTCCCAGGGGGAGAGGGGGGGAAGCACAAAATCCCCCATCACACATTTAGATAGAGAGCACTGTCCTTTGACAGGCCACAATAGGATTACAGTACTTAAGATAACAAGTTTACAAGTTCATCTTATCAATTAGCAGTCTGGCTCCAGAGGTGATTAGACAATAGTTTCTAAAAGCTGAAAAAAAAAGAGTTAACTCTTTATGAAATGAAACTTGTTACAGTTTTCTTGGAGCCCTTCTTAGGCGCTGGCTTGCTGGTTCAGGCATTGCTGCTGGGAAATAAGCTCTTCACAACAAAATAACTAATGCTTCTGTAACATTGCTCCCTTTCTGTGGAACACTCTGGCAGACACGGTCTGACCCCTTTTCGGGGCAGACTAAGGCTGTCCAGACCGCTGGTTATGCGGGGCTGAGGTCGGTTTGTCTGGACAACCCGTCGGCGTTGCCATTCTGTTTCCCAGGTCTGTAAGTAATGGTGAAATTGAAGGTTTGCAACGATAAGCTCCAACGTAATAGCCTGCCGTTATCTCCAGAGACCCGGTTCAGCCACACCAACGGGTTATGGTCGGTGACCAGAGTGAACTCCTGACCATATAAATAGGGAGTCAATTTCTTTAATGCCCACACCAAAGCCAAACACTCCTTTTCGACCGCTGCATAGCTGACTTCGCGGGGCAGGAGCTTCCGGCTGATGTAGGCAACTGGATGCTCCCCTCCATCTTCGCCTACTTGGCTGAGGACGGCTCCCAGCCCGAACATGGAAGCATCGGTATGGACGATAAAACGTTTGTTAAGGGCTGGGGCCGCCAAGACAGGAGCGTTAATTAGAGCATTTTTGAGAGCCTGGAAAGCCGTTTCACAGTGGGGAGACCACAGGACCTGTCGAGGTAAGTTCTTCTTGGTCAAGTCAGTCAGGGGTTTGGCAAGTGTGCTGTAGTCTGGTACGAACCGTCTATAGTACCCTGCCGTGCCCAGGAAGGCTAGGACCTGAGTCTTAGTGATGGGGGTGGGCCAATTGGCGACAGCTTCTATTTTGGCCGGCTCTGGTCGCTGCTTTCCACACCCCACCCGGTGACCCAGGTACTGTACCTCGGCCATCCCAAAGTGGCATTTTTCTGGCTTCAGAGTCAGGCCAGCAGCCCGGATCTGATCCAGAACCATTCCCACATGAGCTAAGTGGTCCTCCCAGGACTCACTGTGGATCGCTATGTCGTCCAGGTAGGCGCAAGCAAAACTCTGGAAGCCATCCAGGAGCCTATCCACCAAGCGCTGGAATGTAGCTGGGGCATTCTTCATCCCAAACGGCATTACCCTAAACTGATATAAGCCGAATGGGGTGACGAATGCCGACTTGGGGATAGCCTCCGGGGCCAGGGGAATCTGCCAGTAACCTTTGCAGAGGTCAATAGTGGTCAGGTAATTTCCCCTGGCTATACGATCGAGTAGCTCGTCTACCCTGGGCATAGGGTAAGCGTCCGTCACGGTATTTTCATTGAGCCTCCGATAGTCTACGCAGAACCGGGTGGTCCCATCTTTCTTGGGCACCAAGACAACTGGGGAGGCCCAGGGACTATCGGAGGGCTCAATTACCCTGAGCTGGAGCATCTCATCGATCTCCTTCTTCATTCCTGTCCTAACTGCTTCGGGGACTCGGTACGGAGCCTGGCGCAAGGGAGCTTGTCCCGGAGTATCTACCTGGTGGGTGGTTAAAGTAGTGTACCCTGGCTTCGGGGAGAAGGTGAGGTGTTTGGACTGGAGGAGTTGGTTGAGCTGCTCCCTTTCAGTGGGGCTAAGTCGGTCCCCTATCTGAACCTGCGCCACTATACCTGTGGGGAGGCTCTTTTCTAATAGGTCTGGAATGGGTAAACTGTCGGGGTCTTCCTGAGGGGAACAACATACGGCCGTCACGTTCTCTGGTCGCTCAAAATATTCCTTGAGCATGTTTACATGGAATGTCTTTCTAAGATTGTTGTCGTGGCAGCTAGCTATCACATAAGTGGTGTCTCCCCTTTTCTCTACGATCTGGTAGGGACCCTGCCAGGACGCCTGCAATTTGTCTGTCTTCACCGGCTTAAGTACTAACACCTTTTGTCCTATGGTGAAGATTCTCTTTCGGGCCCCCCGATCGTACCATACTTTCTGTCTTCTCTGGGCCAACTGGAGATTAGCCCGCACGGATTTGGCTAATTGCTCCATTCGGTCCCTGAGTTCCAGCACGTATGGCACAATTGGGACACCGTCAGCCTCCATCTCTCCCTCCCAGTGCTCCCGGATCAGGTTTAGGGGTCCCCGTACCTTTCTTCCGTAGAGCAACTCGAAGGGAGAGAACCCTGTCGTTTCCTGGGGCACCTCCCGATAAGCAAATAGGAGGTGCGGCAGGAAGCGTTCCCAGTCTCGGTATTCCTGAGTGAACGTCTTGAGCATTTGCTTGAGGGTCCCATTGAACCTCTCACACAGCCCGTTCGTCTGGGGGTGGTATGGGGAGCTTAGGAGGGACTTAATTTTGCAAACCTGCCAGAGTTGTTGGGTCAATTCAGCCGTAAATTGGGTGCCTCGGTCGGATAGGATTTCTTTTGGAAATCCTACCCGGGAGAACACCTGTACTAGTGCATTCGCTACCGTATCCGCTTGTATGTTGGATAGGGCGACAGCCTCTGGGTACCTGGTAGCGTAGTCCACTACGGTAAGAATGTATCGCTTACCGGAGGGACTAGGGGTAGCCAGTGGTCCCACTAGGTCAATAGCAACCCGGCTGAAGGGTTCCTCTACAATGGGCATATTTACTAGCTGGGCTTTAGGGTGATCGCCTCGCCTTCCTACTCGTTGACACACATCGCAGGTGTTACAGTAAGTTCTAACGTCAGCGTGCACCCCTGGCCAAAAGAACGTGTGAGTAATGCGGTGTAGGGTACGGGTAACGGCTAGGTGGCCTGCTAAGGGGATGTCGTGGCCTATTTTGAGGATTTCTTGACGGTATTTGTGGGGCACTACCAGCTGTCGCCTACGCTGTCCCCTTTTCTCTGTCCAGCGGTATAGTTTCCCTTTTTCCCATAAGAATGTTTCGTTATCTGCCCCGCCCCCTCCGGTCTCTGCTCGTTCCCGGTACTTTTGTAAGGTCGGGTCAGTCTTAGACTCTGCCTCGAAAGCATCTGGGGTGTCCCAGGGTATGGGGCCTAACCTGTCAGGCAAGGTCGGGGTAGGTCTTACCTGTGTCTCCCGCACTGGTGAGAGCTCTCGCTCCGTCCGGGCTTGGGCCCGTGTAGTCACTGGGTCCGCCTCGTTGTTGCATACTGGAGCATAGGCAGAAGTCATGGGGCCCAAATCGTTGCCCAGTAGTACTTCGGCAGGTAAATTATCCATTAGGCCCACGTTCACAGCCCCCTTTCCCGCTCCCCAATCAAGATGTACTTTAGCTGTTGGAATTTTGTACACATCCCCCCCCGCCACTCTAACGGCCACAGTCTGTCCGGATCGCTTGTGCTCTGGCACCAAATGACTCTGTACCAGCGTGATAGTAGCCCCTGTGTCTCGCAATCCCTCGGTAGATCGCCCCTCGAGCCATACCCTCTGCCGATGGTGCTGGCGGTTATCTGAGGCAGCATATACAGGGTCTGCCTCGTGAAGCGGCCCCACATATCCCTCCATAGGGGCCTCTTGGTTAACACAGAGGGCCCGGGCCGGACGATAGGACCCAGAGGGGTAATTGTAATTCCTGGGTGTCTGGTGCGTATTAAGGGGGCAGCTAGCCATGAAATGCCCTGGTTGCTTGCATCGGTGGCAAGTCGGTCTGGGACGCTCAGAGCTGTTATTGGGTGGTCCTGAGTGTCGGACGGGCCCTGTGGGCACCGGGGCTCGGAATTCAGCACGAGGGGGTGTACGGTAAACCTCTCTGGGTTCGACCCGTGCTGGAGCTCGGTAGTTCATGGGTTCGTGAAGACGGGAGTCATAATGTTCATCGGCCAATTTGGCTGCTTCTTCTAAGGTAGAAGGCCGCCTGTCTCGCAGCCATTCCTTCCCTTGCTGTTCCATGCCATTATAAAAATGTTCTAAGAGAAACAATTGTAAAATTTCCTCCCCAGTCACCGCTTTACATCCGCTCAGCCAGTGATTTGCCGCTCTCCGCATTCGGTGCGCCCATTCCATATGGGTATCGTTAGGCTTCTTTTCCGTGCCCCGAAACTGTCGGCGATACGTGTCCGGAGTTACAGCGTACCGTCGCAACAGTGTCGCCTTAACTAGCTCATACTGTGTCACTTCCTCAGCACCCAGAGTACGAAAGGCTTCCAGGGCTCGCCCGGATAGTTTCCCAGACAATATCGTGGGCCACTCTCTGTTGGGAATCTGGTGCAGGGCACATTGCCTTTCGAAGTCCGCCAAATATTCATCAATCCCTGTCTCGCTCTCTAGGAAGGGTCGAAATGCCGCATAGGGTATCTTGGGCCTCCCAGCATTTTCGACAGGGATGATTACCTGCGGGGCTTCAGCATTGCGGTGTGCGTTCGCTAGGTTGAGTTCGTGGGCTCGAGTCTCTCGTATATCCTCGTCCGCCTCCGCCATCAACTGCTGTACCAATTCCATGGAGGGGTTCGGCCCGTATAATGAGAGCCTTTCCCGAACAATCCTGGTTTTTTCGTCACTAATCGTGGTCGGTGTTTCCGCCATTGTGAAGCTCTGATCCAGTTCGGTCAATTCTGCGATCAGCTCTCTCCTCGGCCGGTTGCTGGCGTACCCCCCTCTGCTTTCAAGTAAATCCTTTAGGGTTGTACGCTTCAATTTTTCGTAAGCGCTCTCCATCCGTTCTGTACCTCTCCTAGGAAATCCAGGAAAATCCCGCCGCTGCCGCCAAATGTTACGGTTACCCTTAGTCTCGCTGAGAGATGGACCGCTTAGTAGCCTGGATCCCTATTGCTAAAGAGGGGAGAAGCTGCTTTCCATAGTATTCTATATGAGTCTCGCAAATATAGAATAATCTCCCTTAGCTGCAGTACAGCTAGGATACCCTTCTGCCCACAAAAACGAGTCAACGCTGTGATTGAGGGTCAAACAAGAACTCAGGACTGGGATGCCCAGCCTGCTTTTTATTAAGGTTACATGCACACAGGGCACTCCCAGGGGGAGAGGGGGGGAAGCACAAAATCCCCCATCACACATTTAGATAGAGAGCACTGTCCTTTGACAGGCCACAATAGGATTACAGTACTTAAGATAACAAGTTTACAAGTTCATCTTATCAATTAGCAGTCTGGCTCCAGAGGTGATTAGACAATAGTTTCTAAAAGCTGAAAAAAAAAGAGTTAACTCTTTATGAAATGAAACTTGTTACAGTTTTCTTGGAGCCCTTCTTAGGCGCTGGCTTGCTGGTTCAGGCATTGCTGCTGGGAAATAAGCTCTTCACAACAAAATAACTAATGCTTCTGTAACAGGGAAAAATCCCCAAAGTTGATGGGGCTATATCTACTCTTGCTAAACATACTACTATCTCTATGGAAAATAGTACTTCCTTTAAAGACCCTTTAGATAGGAAACTTGAATCTTATCTAAGGAAAGCATATTTATATTCTGGCTATCTTCTCAGGCCTGCTATTTCTATGGCTGATGTTGCAGCTGCATCAACTTTTTGGTTGGAAAGCTTAGATCAACAGGAAACAGACCCTGATTTGTCTAGAATTGTTCGGTTGCTTCAACATGATAATCATTTTATCTGTGATGCCATTTTTGATATCATCAAAATTGATGTTAGATCTATGTCTTTAGCTATTTTAGCTAGAAGAGTTTTGTAGCTCAAATATTGGAAATCTGACATGGTATCTAAATCTAGATTACTATTTCTTTCTTTCCAAGGTAACAATTTGTTTGGTTCTCAGTTGGATTCGATTATTTCAACTGTCACTGGGGGGAGGGAGTTTTTTTTACCTCAGGATAAGAGATCTAAGGGTAAATCTAAAGCTTCTAATCGTTTTTGTTCTTTTCGACAAAATAAGGAACAGAAAGCCAATCCTTCCCCCAAAGAATCTGGTTCCAATTGGAAGCCTTCTACAAGTTGGAATAAATCCAAGCCATTTAATAAACCAAAGCCAGCCCCCAAGTCTGCATGAAAGGTGCAGCCCTTATTCCAGCTTAGCGAGTAGGGGGCAGATTCAAATTTTTCCAAAACATTTGGGCAGATTCTGTCTAAAATCAATGGATTCAGAGTAAGGTCTCTCAAAGGTTTCGGATAGGATTCAGAGTAAGACCTCCTGTGGGAAGATTTTTTCTCTCAGACGTCCCAGTAAATCCAATGAAGGCTCAGACTTTTCTGAAGTGTATTTCAGATCTAGAGCTTTCCGGGGTAATCATACCAGTTCCGTTCCAAGAACAGAGTCTGGGGTTTTATTCAAATCTGTTCATTGTCCCAAAGAAAGAAAATTCATTAAGGTCAGTTCTGGATCTGAAATTTTGAATCATTTTGTAAAGTGCCTACTTTCAAGATGGTGACTATAAGGGCTATTCTGCCTTTTGTTCAGCAAGGTCATTATATGTCCACAATAGACTTACAGGATGCATATCTTCATATTCCGATTCATCCAGTCCACTATTGGTTTCTGAGATTCTCTTTTCTAGACAAGCATTACCAATTTCATTTGGCCTAGCGACAGCTCAAAGGATTTTTACAAAGGTTCTCGGTGCCCTACTCTTGGTAATCAGAGAACAGGGTATTGCAGTGTTTCCTTATTTGGACGATATCTTGGTACTAGCTCAGTCTTTACATTCTGCCGAATCTCACATGAATCAACTAGTGTTGTTTCTTCAAAGACATGGTTGGAGGATCAATTTACCAAAGAGTTCCTTGATTCTTCAGACAAGGGTCACCTTTTTAGGTTTCCAGATAGATTCAGTGTCCATGACTCTGTCTCTAACAGACAAGAGACAAATAAAAATGGTTTCAGCTTGTCGGAACCTTCAGTCTCAATCATTCCCTTCAGTAGCTATGTGCATGGAAGTTTTAGGTCTCATGACTGCAGCATCGGACGCAATCCCATTTGCTTGTTTTCACATGAGACCTCTCCAGCTTTGTATGCTGAATCAATGGTGCAGGGATTATAAAAATATATCACAATTAATATCCTTAAATACCAATGGTCAACTCTCTCTGACTTGGTGGTTAGATCACCATCGTATAGTTCAAGGGGCCTCTTTTATTTGTCCAACCTGGACTGTGATCACAACAGATGCAAGTATTTCAGGTTGGGGAGTTGTCTGGGGATCTCTGACAGCACAAGGAGTTTGGAAATCTCAAGAGGCAAGATTACCAATCAATATTTTAGAACTCCATGTTATTTTCAGGGCTCTTTAGGTTTGGCCTCTGTTGAAGAGAGAACCGTTTATTTGTTTTCAGACAGACAATATCACAACAGTGGCATATGGCAATCATCAGGGTGGGACTCCCATTCCCCTAGCTATGAAAGAAGTATCTTGGATACTTTCTTGGGTGGAATTCAGCTCTTGCCTAATTTCAGCGGTACATATCCCAGGTTTAGACAATTGGGAAGCAGATTATTTTAGTCGTCAGACTTTACATCCGGGGAGTGGTCACTTCATCCAGATGTGTTTTTTCAGATTGTTCAGATGTGGGGTCTTCCAGAAATAGATCTAATGGCTTCACATCTAAACAAGAAACTTCCCAGGTACCTGTCCCGGTCCAGGGATCCTCAGGCGGAGTCGGTGGATGCGTTAGCAGTTCCTTGGTTTTACCAACCTGCTTATATCCTCCCGCCTCTAGTTCTTCTTCCAAGAGTGTACTCCAAGATCATCATGGAACGATCGTTTGTGTTTCTGGTACACCAGCATGGTCTCACAGGTTCTGGTATGCAGATCTTGTCCGGATGTCCAGTTGCCAACCGTGGCCACTTCCTTTAAGACCAGACCTTCTGTCTCAAGGGCTGTTTTTCTATCAGGATCTCAAATCATTAAATTTGAAGGTTTGGAAATTGAACGCTTAGTTACAGTGATTGATACTATGTTACAGGCTCGTAAATCTGTCTCTAGGAAAATTTATTATCAAGTCTGGAAGACTTATATTTCATGGTGTTCTTCTCATAAATTTTCCTGGCATTCTTTTAGAATTCCTAGAATTTTACAGTTTCTTCAGGATAGTTTGGATAAAGGTTTGTCTGCAAGTTCATTAAAGGGCCAAATCTCTGTTTTGTTTCAAAGAAAGATTGCTAAGCTTCCTGATATTCACTGTTTTGTACAGGCTTTGGTCCGTATCAAGCCTGTCATTAAATCAATTTCTCATTCTTGGAGTCTAAATTTGGTTTTGAAGGCTTTACAGGCTCCTCCTTTTGAGCCTATGCATTCCTTGGATATTAAACTACTTTCTTGGAAAGTGCTGTTCATTTTGGCTATCTCTTCTGCTAGAAGAGTTTCTGCATTATCTGCTCTTTCTTGTGAGTCTCCTTTTCTTATTTTCCATCAGGATAAGGCAGTTTTGTGAACCCCTCGTTGTGCCGTAATCCTAAGAATTTTTTGGAGAGATCCTTACATTCTCTGGATGTTGTAAGAGCTTTGAAATATTATGTTGAAGCTACTAAAGATTTCAGGAAGACTTCTAGTCTATTTGTTGTCTTTTCTGGTTCTAGGAAAGGTCAGAAATCTTCTGCCATTTCCTTGGCATCTTGGTTAAAGCTTTTGATTCATCAGGCTTATTTGGAGTCAGGTCAGGCCCCACCTCAGAGAATCACAGCTCATTCTACTAGATCAGTCTCCACTTTGTGGGCTTTTAAGAATGAAGCTTCAGTTGATCAGATTTGCAAAGCAGCATCTTGGTCTTCTTTGCATACATTTACTAAATTCTACCATTTTTATGTATTTGCTTCTTCGGAAGCAGTTTTTGGTAGAAAAGTTCAGGCAGCTGTTTCAGTTTGATTCCTCTTCTTATGTTTTATTTTTTTTCTTTGCATTTATGAGAAAAACGTATTTCTTTTGGGTGTGGATTTAATTTTTTCAGTGGAAAATGGCTGTTTTTATTTTTATCCATCTCTCTCTAGTGACTCTTCTGTGGAGTTCCACATCTTGGGAATTTCTATCCCATACGTCACTAGCTCATGGACTCTTGCCAATTACATGAAAGAAAACATAATTTATGTAAGAACTTACCTGATAAATTCATTTCTTTCATATTGGCAAGAGTCCATGAGACCCATCCTTTTTACGGTGATTATGATTTTTTGTATAAAGCAAAATTATTTCCAGTTCCTGTTTTTGATGCTTTTTACTCCTTTTTCTATCATCCCACTACTTGGCTATTCGTTTAACTGAATTGTGGGTGTGGTGAGGAGTGTATTTATAGGCATTTTGAGGTTTGGGAAACTTTGCCCCTCCTGGTAGGATTATATATCCCATACGTCACTAGCTCATGGACTCTTGCCAATATGAAAGAAATTAATTTATCAGGTAAGTTCTTACATAAATTATGTTTTTTTTTGTTTGTTTTTTATGTTTACTGGTGTATTCATTTGGAGATTCCTTTTTGTTTATGAAAATGAGTATTGTTTTTTAATAATTAAAAAAAATCTTGATAAGTTTTTTTTTTTCCACAGAGAGGTTGGCTCCTCTTACTTGCCCCTTGATGCAGATCTCAAAGCCTACTTACCTGTTCAGTGGTACGGGCAAGCAAATAAATTGTGCATATACACCAAACAAGTAAGTGATCGTCACAGGACATATGAATAAGGTGTCATTCATTGTGTTAAAAAAGCTAAAGGAGTCTTTTTATGCAATTGCAAAGTGTGTTAAAATGTTACAATCAAAACATTCTATTATTTTTAATTTCATTTTATTATATGGACCTGAGCTAGGAGTCCGACTATTGTATGTGAACAAATGTAATCCTCACCATGGATAACTTAAAATTTCATATCAAAATAGAAGTTTTAAAATGAATTTCATCAAAGACTTAAGGATCGATCACAGTCCTTTAGACTATTGATTTATCTACACACTCAAAGTCTGTGGCATTCTTGTATATGATTCATTTGATATGTGTTTCTTAAGGAGTGTGATCGACCCCATAATTTGAACAAATTGCATTTAATACTCTAAAAGTAATATAACTTATTATTGTATAACATATATTTGGTTTTGCAGTTTGAAACCTGAGTAACAAGTCTGTCATATCATAATAAATTCAGGACTATATTTTACCCGGGGGATACATAGACAAGTTATTTACTAGTGTAACAGCGTCTCTCACATGCTTAAAAACAGGATTCCAAAAGCCGGAGGCTGTCTCACATATTTAATTGTTTATGATAATTTTTCTTCCTTTTCAGATGGTAATTTTGCCTCCCACAACATGGTACAGTTTTCACAATGCCAGATACAAAAAATAAATAAACCAATAAGATTTATAGTTTCCTCTATATTTATTTAAGATACATGAATGTACATTAAATCAAGCATTTTTATAGCGAAGGGGTCTACATATGTCTCAGGGGTTGTCACTGCATTCAGACTCCAAGGGGCCGATTTATCAATGTCTGTCTGACATGATACGCTGTAGCCTATCATGTCCGACAGACATCGCTGAATGCCGACAGCATATGCTGTCGGCATTTAACATTGCACAAGTAGTTCTGGTGAACTGCTTGTGCAATGCCACCAGTGCAGACTTGCAGCCGCTAGCAAGGGGTGTCAATCAACCTGATCATATACAGGTGAAACTCAAAAAATTAGAATATTGTGCAAAAGTTCATTTATTTAACTAATGCAACTTAAAAGGTGAAACTAATATATGAGATAGACTCATTACATGCAAAGCAGGAAAGCAAGATAGTTCAAGCTGTGATTTGTCATAATTGTGATGATTATGGCTTACAGCTCATGAAAACCCCAAATCCACAATCTCAGAAAATTAGAATATTGTGAAAAGGTGCAATATTCTAGGCTCAAAGTGTCTCACTCTAATCAGCTAATTAAGCCATAACACCTGCAAAGGGTTCCTGAGCCTTTAAATGGTCTCTCAGTCTGGTTCAGTAGGAATCACAGTCATGGGAAAGACTGATGACCTTACAGTTGTGCAGAAAACCATCATTGACACCCTCCATAAGGAGGGAAAGCCTCAAAAGGTAATTGCAAAAGATGTTGGATGTTCTCAAAGTGCTGTATCAAAGCACATTAATAGAAAGTTATGTGGAAGGGAAAAGTGGTGAAGAAAAATGTGCACAAGCAGCACCTACAGATGCTGGTACTACGGGCTTTTACAAACCTGGCGTTAGCCGCAAAAAAGTGAGCAGAGAGCAAAATTTAGCTCCACATCTCACCTCAATACCAGTGCTGCTTACGGTAGCGGTGAGCTTGCTAAACGTGCTCGTGCACGATTTCCCCATAGAAATCAATGGAGGAGAGCCGGCTGAAAAAAAACCTAACACCTGCAAAAAAGCAGTGTAAAGCTCCTAACGCAGCCCCATTGATTCCTATGGGGAAATACATTTATGTCTACACTTAACAACCTAACATGAACCCCCGAGTCTAAATACCCCTAATCTTACACTTATTAACCCCTAATCTGCCGTCCCCGACATTGCCGACACCTGAATTATATTATTAACCCATAATCTTCCGCTCCAGACACCGTCGCCACCTACATTATATGTATTAACCCCTAATCTGCCGCCCCAACGTCGCAGCCACTATATTAAAGTTATTAACCACTAAATCTAAGTCTAACCCTTACAACCCTAACTTAAATATAATTAAAATAAATCTAAATAAAATAACCACAATTAACTAAATTATTCCTATTTAAAACTAAATACTTACCTATAAAATAAACCCTAAGATAGCTACAATATAACTAATAGTTACATTGTAGCTAGCTTAGGATTTATTTTTATTTTACAGGCAACTTTGTATTTATTTTAACTAGGTACAATAGTTAATAAATAGTTATTAACTATTTAATAGCTACCTAGTTAAAATAAAGACAAATTTACCTGTAAAATAAAACCTAACCTAAGTTACAATTACATCTAACACTACACTATAATTAAATTAATTCCCTAAATTAACTACAATTAAATACAATTAAATACAATTATCTAAAGTACAACCCCCCCCCCACTAAATTACAGAAAATAATAAAATAATTAAATAATTTTTAAACTAATTACACCTAATCTAATCCCCCTAATAAAATAAAAAGTCCCCCAAAATGATAAAAAGCCCTTCCCTATACTAAATTACAAATAGCCCTTAAAAGGGCCTTTTGCGGGGCATTGCCCCAAAGTAATCAGCTCTTTTAGTATAGGGTAGAGCTTTTTATTATTTTTGGGGGCTTTTTATTTTATTAAGGGGATTAGATTAGGTGTAATTAGTTTTAAAAAACTTGTAATTATTTTATTATTTTCTGTAATTTAGTGTTTTTTTTTTCGTACTTTAGATAATTGTATTTAATTGTATTTAATTGTAGTTAATTTAGGGAATTAATTTAATTATAGTGTAGTGTTAGATGTAATTGTAACTTAGGTTAGGTTTTATTTTACAGGTAAATTTGTATTTATTTTAACTAGGTAGCTATTAAATAGTTATTAACTATTTAATAACTATTCTACCTAGTTAAAATAAATACAAAGTTGCCCGTAAAATAAAAATAAATCCTAAACTAGCTACAATGTAACTATTAGTTATATTGTAGCTAGCTTAGGGTTTATTTTATAGGTAATTATTTAGTTTTAAATAGGAATAATTTAGTTAATTGTAGTAATTTTATTTAGATTTATTTAAATTATATTTAAGTTAGGGTGGTGTTGGGGTTAGGGTTAGACTTAGATTTAGGGGTTAATAACTTTAATATAGTGGCGGCGACATTGGTGGCGGCAGATTAGGGGTTAATAAGTGTAGGTAGGTCGCGGCGACATTGGGGATGGCAGATTAGGGGTTAATATCTATAATGTAGGTGGCATGGTGTCCGGAGCGGCAGATTAGGGGTTAATAATATAATGCAGGTGTCGATGATTAGGGGTTAATAAGTGTAAGATTAGGGGTGTTTAGACTCAGGGTTCATGTTAGAGTGTTAGGTGTAGACATAAATAGTGTTTCCCCATAGGAATCAAGGGGGCTGTGTTAAGAGCTGAACGCTGCTTTTTTGCAGGTGTTAGTTTTTTTTTCGGCCGGCTCTCCCCCATTGATTCCTATGGGGAAATCGTGCACGAGCACGTTTTGCCAGCTCACCGCTACCGTATGCAGCGCTGGTATTGAGGTGAGATGTGGAGCTAAATTTTGCTCTCCGCTCACTTTTCTGCGGCTACCGCCGGATTTGTAAAAATCCATAATACCAGCGTTGTCTGTAGGTGAGCGGTGAGGGAAAACTACTCGTTAGGACCGCACACCATTACCAAACCACTGCAAAACCCTTTCCATGTCACTGTGAACAACTTGACTATAAGCAACTTGACTTAACACTAGAAGATCTTACCCTTTTCATTTCCACAATCCTCCCAAACTTTCTCTAGCATAATCTAGGAGTTGAGAGCTACAACCTTAGATAGGACAGACAGCACCGCTTTCTAATGGCTGCACCGCCCTCTTTGTGGCTTTTAGAAAAAAAAAGACTGTGTAGAAGGGGTGGCCAGATGCTGGTGGCAGAATAGAAAATCAGAGGTAAAATAAATAGGTTTTAAATAATTTTTCTAATCTTGCTTTGACATGTATTAAATGTACAGATAACATTTTTTATGTTCTTTGTTATAACTTTACGGATCCTTGGATGGGCCCATCAACTGGGAGTCTTCTGCAGCAAAGGTGAGCAGTAGATGAAAGTGCTGATGGGTAAGTACCATTCACCTTTATAGCCCACATGCTTTAAGCATGATCATATACACGTTTCTCACAGCCTAGGGACATAATCACATATACCAATTAAAAATACAAACGGCTAGATTTAGAGTTTTGCGGCCAAAGGGGTGCGTTAGCTACGCGTGTTTTTTTCCCCCCGCACCTTTTAAATAACGCTGGTATTTAGAGTTCTCTGAAGGGCTGAGTTAGGCTCCAAAAAGGGAGCGTAGAGGCATATTTACCGCCACTTCAACTCTAAATACCAGCGTTGCTTACGGTAGCGGCCAGCTGGAAAAACGTGCTCGTGCAAGATTCCCCCATAGGAAACAATAGGGCAGTTTGAGCTGCAAAAAAACCTAACACCTGCAAAAAAGCAGCGTTCAGCTCCTAACGCTGCCCCATTGTTTCCTACGGGGAAACACTTCCTAAGTCTGTACCTAACACCCTAACATGAACCCCAAGTCTAAACACCCCTAACCTTACATGTATTAACCCCTAATCTGCCGCTCCCGCTATTGCTGACACCTGCATTTTATTGTTAGTTGTGGTAGGTGGCGCAAACCAAGTTGCTATTTCCAATCTGTCTTACTATAAATATGTGTGATAATATGTGGGCTCAATATATGTTAATGTTTTGATGAATACTATTTTATATTCTCTTTTGGAAAAAATTGGATGTCGAAACTTGTTAAGAAATAAATATGATCCATTATTTGATTGTGGTAAATTTACCCAATAATAGTGTTGCTAAAAGTACAATTGAGCAAAAATTGTTACAAATTCCTTCAAAGTTTAAAAAATGACACCGGTGCCTCTATGTATAAAAATGTACGTAATATATAAAAATATATGAATATATATAAAAAATTAAAATAATATCGTTGAAATATTGCAATTTATACAGTTATAGGTTTATCACAAGTTGTAATTTCTAACAAAATGTTTGTAAATACAATTTTATAGTGGATAAGACAATAGTTGCTGTATGGTTCATATAGGATACTTTGTTTCAAGTTCAGCTGTGCAATTGAGATCTTATCTTAGGTAACTATATATCAAGTGTAGAGGTATGTTGGTGCGATTTTCATCACACTATGATATACGTATATGAATTTGTACCTTGAAGTGTATCTGTTTGATATCACTTTTGTGGGATGATTGCGGTTAAATAAACGCCGCTATGCCAATGATTTGCTTAGGTTTCTAGATCAAGCTGGTGGCAGTTCTATATGAGCTGCTGGTGGTTAAATAAATGCTGCTTTGGTTTCCTCTTGTTAGGTGGGCTTATCTGTTTGCTGCGAGAAAATTCACTTTTATGTAAATCCTTGTGTAGTTGCCGTGGCCGCTCTGTTATCTTGTCCTTTGTCGGTCAGTGACCGATCACGCTCTTAAGGGTTTCTTGGTGGGATCTTCATTGCGGTTAGGTGCTAACCGTTTGCTGATGTTTTTCTATTCTGTGGCTTGTCTGTCGGTCAGTGACCGATCACGATGGTATGGTTGTTGGATAATCTCCTGGTGTGGAATATTTGCGTACCTCTCCGGTCCGTTGTTCCCAGGTTTCTTAGATGTCGGTCAGTGACCGATCTGGGTACTGAAATGTGGTTGTGGAATAAGTAGAAAGTTTGTGGGATAAGTAAAAGTTTGTAGGATAAGTAGAAAAAGGATTTCTAGTTATCAGTGTGATCTTTGCGGTTAAATATATGCCGCTAAGTGGGGACTTGAATATTCAACAGGGTATAGCTGGTATTCTCTTTGTCTTCTCAAATCCTGTGCAGGTGTGCTCTGGTATCAACGCGTTTCGGCTGGACAGCCTTTTTCAAGATGCCAGATGTGGGGATTCAAGGCTATTTAAAGCCTCTATAATTTAGCAATAAATCACTAATTGGTGATATGCATAAAAATAAAAAAAAGTTCAAGAACATTTAAAATTGCTGCTTTATTATATAACATAGGTTTCATTGGGTCTTAATTATAATATAGTAGGGTGACTTTATGTAGCGATAAACATTATATATGATTACTTTTAAAATAGAGAGAGAACAAAAAGATTGGGAAACACCAACAAATCACCAGAGGAAAACACATTCACCTAGACACAAAGAATCACACAACCACCAGACGGAAAGAAATATTGAAACTAATAACAGATACAGTTCATTAACCCACGAAAATGAAGATCATAGAACACCAGCAGTTCCAGTAAAAACACACAGTTCTAGGTTATCTTTTTTAGAAGAGGGCCCAATTCAAACCCACGACCCCCCAAAAGGCAAAAGAAGATTAGAGGACACAGAGGAAGAGGAGGTAGAACCAAAGAAAGCCACGAAAAAATCCAAATAGAACCAAAGGGCATTTTTAATCTCAGTAAAACAGCTCTCAACAGTGAACAGAAATCTGTATTAAGTAAAGGACTATCCTTCGCACCAACCAATAGAATCAACAAATTTGAGACTCTAATCCATGTCAACCAGTTCACAAGGAAACTAGCACTTAAAAAATATTTTCTAAAAAATCCTTTAGAAAGCACTATTAACTATACTTCCACATACATTCATACCAATCTCAAACAGAAATCTGATTTCAACCCCACACAAGAAAAAGGTAGTGCAATAGAAATATTCGAAAAAAAGGTAAAAGAAGATATTGAAAAAATAGATGATAAAAAAGACTTAAAATAGAATCTAAGCAAAAAAGAAAATTTAGTTTTAAAAGATCTAAAAGAGAACAAAGACATAACGATTAAACAAGCTGATAAAGGTGGGGGAGTGGTTATAATGGACACTATAAACTACCTTAATGAAGCATATAGATTATTGGGAGATGAGGCAACATATAAAAAATTGACTGGGAACCCCTTAGAATCCATGAAGAAAAACTTGGACAAAATGATACTTACAGCAAAAAACAAAGGTATTCTTAATAACCAAGAAAGTAGATTTTTAGCAATTGATCACCCAAGGACACCAGTCTTTTATTTCCTGCCCAAATCCATAAAAGCATCACCAACCCCCCAGGCAGACCAATCATCTCAGGAATTGATTCCTTAACATCCAACCTATCGCAATACACAGATTATTACTTACAGAAATACGTGAAATCTATACCATCACATCTCAAAGACACCAAACATTTTTTAAATCTAATAGAAAATTTAAAATGGGAAGATAATTACATCCTAGTCACGTGTGACGTGAGTTCTTTATATACTTGCATAGAACATCAGAAAGGGGCTACTCATTCTTATCTATTAAGAGATACAGAAATGTCAAAAGTACTGCAAGAATTCATATTAGATTGTATGGAGTTTATTCTAAAGAATAACTATTTTTCATTTAATGGGCATTACTATTTGCAAAAAAGGGGCACAGCCATGGGCACGAGATTCGCACCCAGTTACGCCAATTTGTTCGTAGGGCACTTTGAAGAACTATTTTTGTCCGGAACACCGTGGGGTGCGAATCTCGTGCTCTGCAAAAGGTTTATTGATGATATATTCATTATCTGGAAAGGTGATGAGGAACTACTAGAACAATTCATTTCAGATTTTAACACCAATGATTTCGGATTAATATTCACATATGAATATAACAAAGTAAAAATTAATTTTCTGGATATAGAAATATCTATAATAAATAATGAAATAACTACAACCACATTTTTTTAAAAAGTCGATGCCAACAGCTATATTGATTTTAAAAGCTGCCATCACAACAAATGGAAAAGAAATATACCAAAAGGGCAATTCTCAAGAATTAGAAGAAACTGCACACACATTGCAGATTATGACTCACAAGCAGAGATCTTACACAACAGATTTTTAGAGAAAGGATACCACCCCAAACAACTACTAGAAACCAACAAACTAGTTAGACAAATAGAGAGGAGGTCACTACTAGAAGACAGTAATATGACTAACAAGGCCGAAAAAGATCCATATGACATTCCATTTATTACATCATTTTCTAGTCAACATAAACTAATTGAGAACATTGTAAAGAAACACTGGCACATAGCCAGAAGTGACCCCATAATAGGGAAAAGACTAAAATATCGTCCTGACGTTATATTCAGAAAGGCCACCAATTTAAAGAATATTCTAGCACCAAGCGAATTTAAATCAAAAACAGGTCCTCAGCAATACAACTTAAACAATGAAAAGCTATTAGGATTTTTTCCATGTCATGTATGCAAATCATGCAAATTTAGCACCAAAACCAAAAAGGTAAAATCTAATGTAACCCAGAAAGAACTGAAGATTAATGACACCATAAGATGCACTGACACCAATATAATCTATCTAATTCAGTGCTCATGTAAACTACAGTACCTAGGTCAAACGGGGAGGAAACTGAAAGAAAGAATAAGAGAGCATATCAGATGCATAGAAAAAAAGATAATACCAGACTTTATGCCCACTTTAAAGAATTCCACAAAGGTAACCCAAATGACATGAAATTTTGGGGCATTAAGAAAATAAAGACAGATGGTAGAGGTGGAAATATGGAAAAGAAGCTACTATACCATGAAGCAGAATTGATTTTCAAAATGAAAACTCTACACCCAAAAGGCCTCAATAGTGAACTAGACCTCAATGCAATTCTATAAGATAAATATCATAAAAACACACAAACACACCATTAGAACATAGTGATTTAACATAATAAAACTACTCAAGAAAATATTTATATATATATCATAAATAAGTATATAGTTTTACAGTCTAAGGACACACCACTTGAAATTCAAACTAACACATAGGTCATTTTATAAAGATTAAGATAACAAACCAAGCCATCATACTAACAAACCAAGTTGATTAAATACAATAGAATTCTAAAATAAAATATATATATATATTTGACACAATTACCGCTTAGTTTTACAGTCCAAGGACACACAACTTGAAATTTTAAAAAATTCCTACAATAATTTTAAAAATTCATACAAGATGGCTAATCTCCCACTCGATAATACTAATATCCACAAAAACTAGGAAAATATTGGCACAACTTAATGGATCATGATAACTTAATACGCATAGCTATATATCCATTTAACATATTAGAAGGTTATTAAAACACTTGTATCTAAATAATGGTCTAAAAGTACTATTTTAGATTCCATATAGCTCTTTACTATAGTTGTTTACAATACCCACCACGGGTAATTATAGCCCACTGATAACTAATAGAAATATTTAACTTGAGTCAAACCGTAATTAAAATTTATAATTTATATTCTCTTTTGGCCCTTCTATTTTTTTAATCATTGGCCCTTTTTAACTATACTTTATGGTTAAACATCCATACAACGATAAGTATAGACAAATTATTTTACTCTTATATTACGCTCTAATTACAGTAACCTTTTAACAATATCCTTTGTTTCATAGAGTGATTCAAATAAACACTTTAAAAGTGATTGACATTAAGATAAACAATATCTCACTCTATTTTAAAAGTAATCATATATAATGTTTATCGCTACATAAAGTCACCCTACTATATTATAATTAAGACCCAATGAAACCTATGTTATATAATAAAGCAGCAATTTTAAATGTTCTTGAACTTTTTTTGATTTTTATGCATATCACCAATTAGTGATTAATTGCTAAATTATAGAGGCTTTAAATAGCCTTGAATCCCCACATCTGGCATCTTGAAAAAGGCTGTCCAGCCGAAACGCATTGATACCAGAGCACACCTGCACAGGATTTGAGAAGACAAAGAGAATACCAGCTATACCCTGTTGAATATTCAAGTCCCCACTTAGCGGCATATATTTAACCGCAAAGATCACACTGATAACTAGAAATCCTTTTTCTACTTATCCTACAAACTTTTACTTATCCCACAAACTTTCTACTTATTCCACAACCACATTTCAGTACCCAGATCGGTCACTGACCGACATCTAAGAAACCTGGGAACAACGGACCGGAGAGGTACGCAAATATTCCACACCAGGAGATTATCCAACAACCATACCATCGTGATCGGTCACTGACCGACAGACAAGCCACAGAATAGAAAAACATCAGCAAACGGTTAGCACCTAACCGCAACGAAGATCCCACCAAGAAACCATTAAGAGCGCGATCGGTCACTAACCGACAAAGGACAAGATAGCAGAGCGGCCACGGCAACTACACAAGCATTTACATAAAAGTGAATTTTCTCGCAGCAAACAGATAAGCCCACCTAACAAGAGGAAACCAAAGCAGCATTTATTTAACCGCCAGCAGCTCATATAGAACTGCCACCAGCTTGATCTAGAAACCTAATCAAATCATTGGCATAGCGGCGTTTATTTAACCGCAATCATCTCACAAAAGTGATATCAAACAGATACACTTCAAGGTACAAATTCATATACGTATATCATAGTGTGATGAAAATCGCACCAACATACATCTACACTTGATATATAGTTACCTAAGATAAGATCTCAATTGCACAGCTGAACTTGAAACAAAGTATCCTATATGAACCATACAGCAACTATTGTCTTATCCACTATAAAATTGTATTTACAAACATTTTGTTAGAAATTACAACTTGTGATAAACCTATAACTGTATAAATTGCAATATGTCAATGATATTATTTTATTTTTTTATATATATTCATATATTTTTATATATTACGTAAATTTTTATACATAGAGACACCGGTGTCATTTTTTAAACTTTGAAGGAATTTGTAACAATTTTTGCTCAATTGTACTTTTAGCAACACTATTATTGGGTTAATTTACCACAATCAAATAAAGGATCATATTTATTTCTTAACAAGTTTCAACATCCAATTTTTTCCAAAAGAGAATATAAAATAGTATTCATCAAAACATTAACATATATTGAGCCCACATATTATCACACATATTTATAGTAAGACAGATTGGGAATAGCAACTTGGTTTGCGCCACCTACCACAACTAACTATAACTCTTTAAACTTTGGGATAAAGTTTACTTCAGGTGTGCTAGATTCCCCATCAGCTAGACAGTCTAACCCTACCAAACCTGCATCTTATTATTAACCCCTAATCTTCCGCTCAGGACACCGCCGCAACCTACATTATCCCAATGTACCCCTAATCTGCTGCCCCCAACATCGCCGACACCTACATAATATTTATTAAAACCTAATCTGCCCCCCCCCCCAATGTCGCCGCTACCTTACCTACACTTATTAACCCCTAATCTGCCGACCGGATCTCGCCGCCACTATGATAAATGTATTAACCCCTAAACCGCCGCACTCCAGCCTCAAAAACCCTATAATAAATAGTATTAACCACATATCTGCCCTCCCTAACATCTTTGACACCTAACTTCAAGTATTAACCCCTAATCTGCCGACAGGACCTCGCTGCTACTATAATAAATGTATTAACCCCTAAAGCTAAGTTTAACCCTAACACTAACAACCCCCTAAGTTAAATATAATTTTTATCTAACAAAATAAATTAAATCTTATTAAATAAATTATTCCTATTTAAAGCTAAATACTTACCTGTAAAATAAATCCTAATATAGCTACAATATAACAAATAATTATATTGTAGCTATTTTAGGATTTATATTTATTTTACAGGCAACTTTGTATTTATTTTAACTAGGTACAATAGCTATTAAATCGTTATTAACTTTTTAATAGCTACCTAGTTAAAATAATAACAAAATTACCCGTAAAATAAATCCTAACCTAAGTTACAATTAAACCTAACACTACACTATCAATAAATAAATTAACTAAACTACCTACAATTACCTACAATTAAATCAACTAAACTAAATTACAAAAACAAACAAACACTAAATTACAAAAAAATAAAAAAAGATTACAAAAATTTTAAACTAATTACACCTACTCTAAGCCCCCTAAAAAAATAACAAAGCCCCCCAAAATAAAAAAAATGACCTACCCTATTCTAAAATAAAAAGTTAACCCCCCCAACATTACAACCCACCACCCACATACCCCTAATCTAACCCAAACCCCCCTTAAATAAACTACCCCCTGAAGATCTCCCTACCTTGTATTCACCCAGCCGGGTATCACCGATCCGTCCAGAAGAGGTCCTCCAGAGGGTCCGAAGTCTTCATCCTATCCAGCCAGAAGAGGTCCTCCAGAGGCTCGGAAGTCTTCATCCAGGCGGCATCTTCTATGTTCTTCCATCCGGAGTGGAGCGGGTCCATCTTGAAGCAGCCGGCGCGGATCCATCCTCTTCTAACGACGTCCTAAGTCCAAATGAAGGTTCCTTTAAATGACGTCATCCAAGATGGCGTCCCTCGAATTCCGATTGGCTGATAGGATTCTATCAGCCAATCGGAATTAAGGTAGGAAAAATCTGATTGTCTGATTCAATCAGCCAATCAGATTGAGCTTGCATTCTATTAGCTGATCGGAACAGCCAATAGAATGCGAGCTCAATCTGATTGGCTGAATGGATAGACTTAGCTTTAGGGGTTAATACATTTATTAGAGTAGCCCTTAACGCTGGTTTTGACGGCTAACGCAGAACTCTAAATCTAGGCGATACAGTTTTAAGCACTTTTGGGCATTTATATTAAAATTTAAAAAATGTATGTACTGCCTCTTTAAATGTATCTCTGTTGGCTTTATCGCATAGCAGAGCTCTGGTCCTCATCTGCAGCAGGGGTATTTACACATGTTGGGAGCTAATTTTAACATTTTGGGCTAAACGTGCTCTTGAGACGTCAGGGTTTATACAGTATATGGTGCGAAAATATCTAATCTTTAATCTCCTTCCCCTCGCTGACCAGTGACTGTTTTGCTGACATGGAGCTAATTTTTCTCCGGACATTAGGAGCAGCTGGTACCCTTTATTTGAAGAGTTTTGCAACAAAAAAAAAATTATATATATATATATATATATATATATATATATATATACATACACATACATATACTGTACATACTGTGGGGCCGATTTATCAAGCTCCGTATAGAGCTTAATGCCCCTGTTTCCGTGCGAGCCTTCAGGCCCGCCGGAAATAGAAGCTATTAAGCAGCTCCATAACTTGCACAAGAACTGCTAGTGCAATGATAAATGCCGACAGCACATGCCATCAGCATTTATCGATGTGCAGCGGACATGATACAGTACATTGTGTTATGTCCGCTCGCACTATGATAAATCTACCCCTGTGTGTGTGTATATATATATATATATATAATTTTTGTGATTCCCTTACATTGTTACAACTATACTGTTTTCCTCTTAGGGGGTTAACCGTTTCTGCACCTTTCTGCACCTCTTATACTGTATTTCTGTACTGCTTGTTGATACTTGCCTGTCCTTACTGTATACTGTATATTATGGAGCAAACGGCAAAAGGGTGCAGCTCATGTTACTGCCCATCATGTTGGCCCCATGGCAGCACAATCTAATGATAATTGAACCCATTCACAACAATGTTTGCGATGTAATGATGTGTTGATGTGTCTCCTCATGCAGTTATGCCACTTTTGCACTGAGTCATGAAGTGTTGCATTTGCTCAGGGATTTACTACCCATCAGGGTTGTCCCCAGACAGATCTATTGGCCTGTCTCTTAATTTGAAGAATTATATCCAGAAATAATGGCTGTCATATGTCCACCAGTTAAATGCAAAGGCATGCAAAGGGCACAAGAGAATCTTTTGCAGGCTCTAGGCTCATCAGGGAAATCCATAAGGAGTGACCTCACTAGGGCTCTGATGATCAAAACTCCTGCAATGCAGTGATATATTCTAAAAGGGATCCACTGTAATGTTGAGGGAGCTGGCAAAATATTCCAAGCTGCCGACATCTTGATAACAGGCGGCAGAGGTGTTTTACTATACATCACAATGGGTGGTGATGCTGGCGATATACTCCAACCAACATTACCACCAACATTGACAATGTAAAGTAAAGGATCCCATCATAAAATATAGCAACAAGGCTAATAAATATACCTATGTACACCTAAAATGACATAACCCACCAATGCAAACTAACTACTTAACCCCTAAACCGCAAATAGCCCATACAATAAACTTCCTACACTACGTAGCCCCTTAGCTACCAATAGCCTACTGCAACTATATTTCCTACACTACTTAAAGGGATACTGAACCCAATTTTGTTATTTCCTGATTCAGATAGAGCATGCAATTTTAAGCAACTTTCTAATTTACTATTATCAATTTTTCTTTGTTTTCTTGTTATCTTTATTTGAAAAAGCAGGAATGTAAGCTTACGAGCTGGCCCATATTTGGTTCAGCACCTGGGTAGCACTTTCTGATTGGTGGCTACATTTAGTTACCAATCAGTCTTGTAAGCTTTCAATCCTGCTTTTTCAAATAAAGATACCAAGAGAACAAAGACAAATTGATAATAGGAGTAAATTAGAATGTTGTTTAAAATTGCATGCTCTATTTGAATTATTAAAGAAAAAATTGGGTTTAGTATTCCTTTAACACCTAAACCACCAATAGTCCACCATAATAAACTTCCTACACTAATTACCCTAAATCGCAAATAGTTCACCGCAATAAATTTCCTAACCTATTAACGCCAAAACTGCCAATAGTCCACCGCAATAAACTTCCTAACCTATTAACCCCAAAACTGCCAAAAGCCCACAATAATAACCTCCTACATTAATTAACCCCTAAACTGCCAATAGTCCTTCGCAATAAACTTCCTACACTGCTTAACCCCTAAACCACAAATAGTTCACTGCAATGAACTTCCTAACCTATTATCCCTAAACAACAATAGCTCCCGGCATTAAACTTCCTAATCTATTAATCCCTAAACCACCAAAAGTCCACAATAATAACCCTTAACCCTATACTACTTAAGCTTAAGAGGTTATACTGGAGAGTGGTCAAACAAGCTTAGGTCAGTGACTTTACATGCAGAAGAGCAAAGAAGCGTATCTAGGAGACAGAGCTGAATCGAACAAACAGGCACTGATGATCTGACATGCTGAGACTAAAAGGATAATGCAATTACCAGTGAAGAGGGCGCTTTGCAGCAGACACTTCAGATTTAAAGAGATATACCAGTAAATCACAATAATGCATATAATTTTCAAACTCTTAAAATATTTAATACAAATAATTAATAAAAATAGCAGCAAGATAAGACATGGGGGTCAATTTATCAAAGCGTCAACTGAAAATATACTTGAATTCTGCATTGTATTTGTCGCGAGATTGACCCGCCGTAATTATCAAAGCGTCAAGATCGGCAAATGTTTAAATTTGTGATGTTAAATATGATCCCGCAATCTCAATCCGACACATATTGATGCTCACGGCCTTCAAGCGGAATACTGATGATCCGCTTTGATATCCTCTGAAATTGTAGCATAATACTGATGATACGAGTTGTCATTCGATAGTAATCAAATTCTTTGAAATGTATGAAATATTTAACATTTACGCTTGCGTCCATTTCGACGCAGTGTACCTATCATTTAAACCGCCACCTCTGAGGCCGCGAAAGCCATAAGAATGTTTGCTCTAATGGTTTTTGTCGTCGTAGACATCTTACAATAAACAAACGTAATAATTGAAATTAACGTGTCTTTTTTGTCAGTGATGTTCGATATTAATGAACTCATGTCCATTTCATAAATATGTTACCATGGTTCACTTCTGTTCTCATGCTACAGTAATAAGTCTGTGTATAATGAAAAATTTAATATATATATATATATATATATATATATATATATATATATATATATATATATATATATATATATATATATATATATACATATATAGCAATGAACAAATGGCAGCACTCACTGGTCCTTTAAATGTATACTTTGTTATGTGACGTTTCGGGCACCGTATCCCCTTCCTCAGATCAGTCTGAGGAAGGGGATACGGTCCCCGAAACGTCACATAATAAAGTATACATTTAAAGGACCAGTGAGTGCTGCCATTTGTTCATTGCTATTATTCAACTCCTGCATGCACCCTGGCAGATCGACTTAAGAAGTGAGAGTGCTCTCCTGCTGCTCATATTTATATACATATAAGAGAGAGAGAGAGAGAGAGAGATTTAATATCTACATACTTTAATTGTAATTTATAAGGCAGAAGTAATTGCTTTTATTGTAGCAATCAATATGGTGCTTCTACCTGCATTTACAGCTGGTGAACCGGTCATTCTTGTCCATAGAGAGGTATAAAAGGGAGTGTCTAGCAACACCTGATGTATGCATTTTGATTTCTAAGATGGAGATGCTGAATATATTTGCATTTGCGATCCAAATATGTCGCAGGAGAAGGAGGTTTTACGATATAGTTGAGTGTCATGTAAGACGCATTAGAGTACCCTGTGTATTCTTACCAAGGATAGGCCTACATGCTCTTACTGATAGGGAGTTTATACAGCGATTCCGATTGAATTAAGCTTCTATTGAGAGGGTCTATCTTGAAGATAAAGACTCCCTGGAACCTATAACATCTAGGACAAGGGCAATCCCTGGTATGCTTAAACTGCTGTCTGTGCTCTATTTCCTGGCAACAGGATCATTTCAATCAGTAGCCAGTGTAGCTGTTGGAATGAGTCAGGCTACTTTCTTCAGTGCATTATATGCCTCTACCTTATACACCTGAGGATTGGCATCATGCCAAGGTGCAATCCTACAAGATTGGTTGGATGCCAAATGTTTGGGTGCAATTGATTTCACCCATATATCAGTGCGGCCTCCCAAAGGCAAGGATGAGCCATATTGGGACCAAAAACAAAACCACTCATTAAAAAATCCAGGTCATTTTGGATGCAAAATTAAGGATCATAAACATCTGGTCCAGCTTCCCAGGTTCCACACATGATTCCTTTATCCTGAGGAATTTGGCCATCTATGACAGCTTTCAGGATGGACAAATACCGGAGGGATTTCTACTAGGGAAAATTACAATTATTGATATATTCTTGCACGCAGGATATTCAGGTTATTCATGTCTCCCATGGCTTCTCACTCCAATAATAAACCCTACCACTCATGAGCAAGTCCGCTACAATGAGGCTCATATATTAACTCGGTCTGATAGAGCGCACATTTGGTGTTTTGAAAAGCAGATTTAGATGTCTGGACAGCTCTGGGGTTTTACTTCAATACGCACCCAAAAAAGTGTCAATGATATTTTTAATATGTTGCATGCTCCACAACATAGCCATAAGCATGCCAGATGTGTATATGTCATTGTTGGATGTCGAGTACGATGACAATGTGGCACCATTAGAGCAAATAAATGCTACAGGAGTGCAAGCAAGATCTGAATATATCCATGCTGTATTTGGCCACTAATTGTGTAATTATATTGTAAATATGTTCATTTATTTCATTATATATTTATTTTTGTAATTCATCCAAAAGAATTTTATTTTGGGTGTCTTACTATTATTTACTTTTTTGAAAAAATACCTTTCAGTAAATTTTCTTTGTTTTAAACACTTGACTCTTTTTTATTCTAAATGTTGTATTTGATAGTCAATATATTATAAATTATATTTAATTTGATCATAGGGCTGTTATGCTCGTGGGATATTCCACTATCTGACCAAACTCGGCAAGTAGTCTTGTTTTCCTGGCGTCGAGCCAGAATGATAGGGAATATCTGAGAGCAGAGAAAGTTCACAAGATGAGGTAAGCGGCACTCACCACAGGCAGAATAGTCCTCGGCAGCAACTGGCAGGAAATCAGAGAAGGGCAGTTCAGGGGTAAACCACCAGAAAGATCAGACAGGCAGGGTTCGGCAACAGCAAGGCAGTCCAGAGGTAAACCACTAGGATGGTCAGGCAGGGTTTAGCAACAGTAAGGCAGTCCAGAGGTAAACCACTAGGATGGTCAGGCAGGCAGGGTTTGGTAACAGTAAGGCAATCCAGAGCAATAGGGGTTAATCAAGCAAAGTAGTCAGACAGGCAAGGATCAGCAACAGTATATTAATCCAGCAGTTAAGGGGTAAACAGGCAGAGTGGTCAGACAAGCAGAGTTCAGCAGGATTATATCAATCCAGAAGTTAAGGGGTAAACAGGCAGATTAGTCAGACAAGCAGAGGTCAGCAACAATATAACAGTCCAGCATATAGCAACAATAACACCCAGGAGAACAGTAAGTAACACCTATACTGGGGCAGTGATAGGTAGCAATAGAGTAACTTACATAGGAGCAAGATTCGCAGCACAGGAGATTCTGACCAGCTTCTGAGTGGAAGGAACATGCGGCAATGACGTCACTGCCGCACACAGACAGGAGCCGACTCCTCCATAGGCAACGAGCAGCAGACGCAGCGTCCCTAGCAACAGCTAGAGCAGTGCAGGGCAACATAGCCCCCCTCTCAAGGGTTCCCTCCGGGAACCAGAGTCGGCCTCAAAGGATGAGCAGCATGGCATTTGGAGACCAAAGATGGAGCATGCAGATCACGGGCAGGAACCCAGGAACGATCCCCCACAAAGTAACCCTTCCAATGTACCAGATACTGCAGTTGTCTGCGCCTGTATCTGGAGTCCAAGATCTTAGCAACCTCATATTCAGGGTCACTATGGACCAGGAGCAGAGGAGGAGGAGCTCGGAGCTGGGTATATCTATTCTTGATGCAAGGCTTGAGTAGTGAGATGTAGAAGACTGGATGTATGTGCAGGGTTTTGGGCAAGGCCAGTTTGTAGGCAACAGGAGACAGTCTTTTTAGGACTTTGTAAGGACCAATAAACCTAGGCCCCAATTTTTGACAGGGTTGATATAGACGAATATGTTGAGTAGAGACCCAAACACGTTCACCTACTGAGATGGCACGTACAGAAGCTCTATGTCGATCAGCAAACTTTTTATATCTAGAGACAGATGAACGTAGATGAGAGCAAATACCTTGCCAATGAGTGGTGAGTTCAGTAACGTATCAGTCTGCAGCAGGAACCCCAGTGGACTGAGCAGAAAGAGGGAAGACACAAGGTTGATACCCTGCTGCGGCTTGAAATGGAGAACATCGAAGAGTGCCAATGAGTGTTTCTTGCCAGCTCTGCTAGGGGTAACAACTCAGACCAGTTGGTATGGAGAGCATTGACAATGGCTCTAAGGTAGGCCTCAAGATCCTGGTTTACTCTCTCAGTTAGTCCATTGGTCTGAGGGTGGTAGCCAGAAGACAAGGAAACAGTGGTTCCGATAAACTTACAAAAGGCTCTGTAAAAGAGAGAGATGAACTGTGGACCTCTGTCGTAAACAATATTCACAGGAATGCCATGAAGTCGTACCACATGCAAGAGAAAAAGAGACGAAGGCAGTTTTCTCAGGGGTGCAAAATGAGTCAGTCGGGAAAAGCAATCCACCACAACCCAGATAACTGTATGGTGGTCAGAAGGAGGAAGGTCCACAATAAAATCCATTGTTATGTGTGTCGATGGTGGATTGGGAATGGACAATGGTTGGAGCAAGCCGGGAGGAAAGTATTGGGGAGTTTTGTTGGCAGCACAAGTTGTGCAGGCTTTCATATAATCCTGAGCACCAGACTTCATAGTAGGCCACCATACATGTTGGGAAAGACGCTTAAAAGTCCTTGTCAAACCCGGATGTCTTGAGAGTTTACTATCATGAGCGAGTACAGCACAGGAGTGCCTAGGTTCAGAGGTACAAAAAACATATCGAAAGCCACAGGGGCTTCAGGAGGTTTACTAGACTGGGCACATTGCAGTCTTTGAAGAAGGGTGGTATTTAGTTGAGCAACCACACAGGAGGGAGGTATGATGTGTTTAATAGGAGCTTCAGAGGAATCACTTGAGTGAGGAAACTGATGGGAAATGGCATCAGCCTTCTTGTTTTTGGTCCCAGGAAGATAATAAACCGCAAAGTTAAAATGGGAAAAAAACAAGGCCCACCTGGCCTGTCGAGGATTGAGTTGATGAGCAGTCTCTAGGTAAGTGAGATTCTTGTGGTCGGTGAGAATCTGAATGGGATTGGCGGTTCCTTTTTTAACCAATGACGACATTCAGTCAAGGCCATCTTAATGGCTAAGAGTTCACGATTACCCACATCGTAATTCCTCTCTGCAGGAGTAATGCTCCAGTGCCTATCTTGGAGGCATCAACCTCTAAAGTGAACTGTAGGTCAGGATCAGGATGGCAGAGCACAGGAGCAGAACAGAAAGCATTTTTTAGACAAGTGAAGGTATATATGGCCTTAGGAGGCCAATGTTTACAGTCTTTATACATTTTTGTCAATTCCATGAGTGGAGTGACTGTTTGAGAAAAGTTATTTATAAACTTGCGGTAATAATTGGAGAACCCCAATAATCTCTGTAATTTCTTTAATGAAGTAGGTTGAGGCCATTCTAAAACTGCGGTGAGTTTAGCAGGATCCATGGCAAACCCTTCTTTCGAGATGACATAACCAAGGAACTGGATCTGAACTTGGTCAAACTCACATTTTTCTAGTTTGGCTACCAAAGAATTGTCTCTGAGACATTGAAGTACTTGTCTCACGTGCTAATGATGCTCCTCCAAAGTGGAAGAGAAAATAAGTATGTCATCCAGGTAGACGATGATAGTGCGATTGAGGAGGTCACGGAAGACATCATTGAAAAATGCCTGGAAGACTGCAGGGGTATTACACAGCCCATAGGGCATTACAAGGTATTAGTAATGCCCTGATCTTGTGTTGAAGGTGGTCTTCCATTCATGGCCTGGGAAGATACGGATCAGATTGTATGCCCCACATAAGTCCAGCTTAGTGAAGAAGCGAGCATTCTGGAGTGAATCATAGAGTTGGGTGATCAAAGGAATTGGATAGCGATTCTTGATAGTTATGTTTTTCAATGCCCTGTTGTCAATGCAGGGTCTAAGCTCATCATCCTTCTTACTGACGAAAAAGAAGCCTGCCCCAGCAGGAGAGGAGGAAGGGCAAATGAAACCTTTAGTTAGGTTCTCTTGGATATACTCCCCAATGGATTTGGTTTCAGCTTTGGGGAGTGGATAAGTCCTCCCTTAAGGAAGTGGGGCACCGGGAAAGAGGTCAATTTTGCAGTCAAAAGGATGGTGAGGTGACTGCTTTTTTCAAAAACACATCTGTGAAGTCTGTATATACTGAGGGAAGGTTTGGAGGAGTCTGTATACTGGCTATGGGGATGCAGAGCAGAGGAGTGACTTTAGCAAGGAAACAGGAGGTACCCCAGGAGGCCATTTGACCTTCAGCCCAGTTGAACTGTGGATTGTGTATACAAAAACAAGGGAGACCAAGGATAACAGGCTGTGCTGTGGAATGAATGACCTCAAACTGCAGTTATTCAGTATGAAGGACTCCCACAGCCAGGGCTAGGGGTGCTGACTCAAAATGGATCAACCCTGAAACAAGAGGGGTGCCATCCAGAGTAGTTATTTTGAGACAATGTATTTTCTGCAGAAGAGGCAAGCCAGCTTGGATCATAAAACAGTGATCCAGAAAGTTTCCCAGTTGCCCATGAATCAATGAAGGCTTGAGTGTGGACAGTATTGTGAAGGAAGGTAAGGGTTACATGTACCAGAATCCGAGAGGAGTGAGGGGATTTAGTCCCAAACACAGAAGTTAATGCAGAAATGAAAGCATCAGCATCCTGCAGGAGTGGAGCGTTATGTTCCAAAAGGGGAGAGACCCAGGCTAGGGCCTTGTCTTTCAGTAAGGAAACGATAAAGGTGACCCTTGATTGGTGAGACTGAAAGGTGCGAGGATCGTTATGGAAGTGAAGCCTGCACTAGTTAAGAAAACTCCTACAATCAGTAGTACCTTCATATTTGTCAGGCAATGGTATCCGGAGAATGCTTCCAGAAGCAGGAGAAGAAGCCGCAGTATTAGGAGCAGAGACTGGCGGTATAACAACAGGAGCGGTATTCCTTGCTGCAACTAGTGCAGAGAGTTGAGTGGTTATAGCCTCTAGTTTGGAATTCACACTCTGCAACTGTGTGCTATGGGTTACCCACATCTGTCCCTGAAGATAAACCGCTCTTGCAATGAGCAGCAGGCGCCGCATCCCTAGCAACAGGTAGAGCGGCGCGGCGCAACAAGGGCTCTCAGAAGATGCTTATTAAAAAATGTAATGAGTTAAAAAAAGTCTATTAAAGGGACATGAAACAAAAATAACATACTTTATGTAAGAGATTACCTGATAAATAAATTTCTTTCATATTGACAAGAGTCCATGAGCTAGTGACGTATGGGATATACAATCCTACCAGGAGCGGCAAAGTTTCCCAACCCTCAAAATGCCTATAAATACACCCCTCACCACACCCACAATTCAGTTTAACGAATAGCCAAGTAGTGGGGTGATAGAAAAAGGATTAAAAAGCATCAAAAAAAGGAAATGGAAATAATTGTGCTTTATACAAAAAATCATAACCACCATAAAAATGGTGGGTCTCATGGACTCTTGCTAATATGAAAGAAATTAATTTATCAGGTAAGTTCTTACATAAATTATGTTTTCTTTCATGTAATTGGCAAGAGTCCATGAGCTAGTGACGTATAGGATAGCAATACCACAGATGTGAAACTCCACAGAAGAGTCACTAGAGAGGGAGGGAAAAAAATAAAAACAGGCATTTTCCGCTGAAAAAAATAAATCCACACCCAAAAGAATAAGTTTTTCTCATAAATGAAAAGAAAAAACTTAAAACATAAGCAGAGGAATCAAAATGAAACAGCTGCCTGTAGAACTGTTCTACCAAAAACTGCTTCTGAAGAGGCAAATACATCAAAACGGTAGAATTTAGTAAATGTATGCAAAGAAGACCAAGTTGCTGCTTTACAAATCTGATCAACTGAAGCTTCATTCTTAAAAGCCCATGAAGTGGAGACTGATCTAGTAGAATAAGCTGTGATTCTCTGAGGTGGGGCCTGACCCAACTCCAAATAAGCCTGATGAATCATAAGCTTTAACCAAGATGCCAAGGAAATGGCAGAAGCTTTCTAACCTTTCCTAGAACCAGAAAAGACAACAAATAGACTAGAAGTCTTCCTGAAATCTTTAGTAGCTTCCACATAATATTTCAGAGCTCTTACAACATCCAGAGAATGTAAGGATCTCTCCAAAAAATTCTTAGGATTAGGGCACAACGAGGTGACAACAATTTCCCTATTAATCTTGTTAGAATTCACAACCTGCCTTATCCTGATGGAAAATAAGATTAATAACCTAACCTAGTCTGACCATCAAGAAAATACCTCATGGCCTGCACACCCATATGATGAGGGATACTGGAATATAGGGCAGTGGTGTCCACCACTACCCATTTGTATTCCTTCTCCCATTTTAACAATTTCAACAACTGCAAGAGATGTGTGGAATCTCTCAAATAGCTCTTTAGACTCCTCAACAGGAATTGCAAAATGGAGTCTATCCATTCAGAAGTGGGCTCAAAGAGAGACCCAATCCCCGAGACGATAGGACGTCCTGGAGGTTGGGTCAAACTCTTTTGGGTAAGTAGTGGAAAATTGGAATCCGCGGATTCTCAGGGACCAACATCTCAACTTGATCCCTGGTGAGGAGTCCAACAGCCACTGTTTGTTCCAATATTCTTATAAGCTTCGACTTGAATAAAAAAGTGGGATTAGAACTGATCTTCCTATATGTTTTAGGGTCACATAATTGCCTGTTGTTCTCTAGGATGTAGTCGCTCTTATTAAGAACGACCACATTCCCACCCTTATCAGAGTTACGGATAACAATGTTGTCTTTACTCTCAAGAGAAGTTAATGCAGTTCTTTCTTTCAGTGTTAAATTAAATTCTTTCTTCTTCGTCTGTTTAACACTATCCTCCAACGCTAATATCTCTCTTTCAACTTTTTTCTGATACATATTTAATGCAGTTCCCCTAAAATGTGTAGGATAAAAACTAGATGAATGTTTTGATGGTGCTGGAATATCTGTATCCTGCAAACCATAATTACCCTCCATTTCACTGAGGTCTTGTATCAAGATATTATCTTCGAAATCTAACAACTGGTTAATACTTGAACCTGTTACATCATTTACACTGGTACTATTAACCTCTACATGATTAGTATGAGCACTGCAATTCTGCACCGAAAAAAACCTCTTCAAGGTTAACTTCCTGACAAATTTATTGACATCCAATAATGTCTTGAATGCCGAAATGGTATTTGTCGGTGCAAAACCCAGTCCCCTTGACAATAAGGCAATTTGTTCAGGACTCAAAATAATATCAGATAAATTAAGAACTGTTAGTCCTTCTTGTTTGGTTTGGCCCTCCTTCCTGACTTTCTTGGTTCTTCTCCCGGCTCTTCTGATCTTTTTCCTAAAGGGATCGCAGAGATCTCTTTAACTTTAAGACGAGCAGCCCTTTCTCCTTCTTCGGAACTATCCTGGTCCATACCTTCTGAAACCTGTAAAGGAATGGAGGAACAGGAAGAAAAGGAGGAGGAAGAGAGAAGAGAAGAGGAAGACGAAGAAGAGGAGGAAACAGAAATAGGAGCAGACGCCCCGCTATCATCAGACATGTTGGAATCTTGCTCTGAGTTTTCTGTAGAAGAAAACACCACTCTTCGTTCACCCTTTTTTTTTCAAAATGGACTTGGGGACCACACTTGAGGCTCCATCTTTGTCATCTTTAGCCTTGTCCTGTGTTGGAGGGGTGTTTTTCTTATTTTTACCAGAGCCCCTTTTGAAGTGTTTCCCTCTAGGTTTACGCTGGAATTGTGACCAATTCTACACTTTGTTATTTGCGTAATCCTCCAAATCACGACAAAATTTTGTGCCCTTTCTTTTAGCCAGTTCTTCATCAGACTTCTTTATTTTATTTTTTAAGGCAGTTTTAAATTCTCTGTATTTTTCATCAGATTTTAATGCCTTAAGGTCACATTTGACAGATGATATTTCCTCCTTTAATTTGCCCCTTTTAAAGTTCTTACTTCTATTGACAATGTGCATCAATGTTAATGAGCATATTGTAAGTGCTTCATTCCATTCATCCATCAGTTCAGGGACTTCCAAATCAAAAGATGGGTACTTTTTGATACGCAATCCACGAGGGATTTTCTTAGCATCTATATAGTGATCAAATGACACCACATCCCACATTAATCTCAGATCATTTAATAATGATTTTTCCAAATGAAAGAAAGAATTTCTGAGAGTATTAGAAGTCCCTCCTGAGGTCTCACTTCTCATAAAGATTTTTTCAAAGAAACTTTTTCTGCGTTCCACATTAAAAATGGACTTATTAAAACTCACATTCTCCTCCTCCATAGTGTATGCAAATGAAAGCAAAATGTGTACTTTGAAACACCAAAAAAATGTGTTTATAGCCCTTTAAGTATATGCAAAAACTATGTGCAACAACATATACTCAAAACCAGACTCCTTGCTCCCTGTAAATACCTGTAAAATTCCTGCTGTACCTCTTCCTTTAAAACAATTGAACACAATTGCCTAAACTGCAGGTTCAAAAAAACTTTTTTCAGTAGCCATATCCATATAATGCCATAGAACAAATGAGCCGCTACTCCACTAAAAAATGGCACTCCGGTTCAAACAGTCCACAGTCTGCATATATAGAATTCGCAATAAGCAATCATACCTGGCTTACTTGTGTTGATGGATGGTTCACTATCTCAAACATCCGGACTCCGATCAAGCAGGCAGGAAACACAGAGGATTCAAATAAACCAAAAACAGGCCGCTGCATACACAGTAGTTCCGGAGCGATCAGTGAACAGAAGCAGATTGATCCAAGCAGCTGTCAGGTAACAGGGGTGCTGTCCTGTGTAGAAATGGCTGGTGTAGCCGAAATGTACGTCCCAAAAGTCAAATACAGCAGCACTTTAAGCAATGGAGTCGCAGGGCCAAAAATAGTTAAAAAATATTTCCTTTATTTAGACATGTGTTTAAAAAAGTACACAGCTCCAAACTCCCTGACTAGTTTCGTGCCCAGTTGGGCACTTAATCATAGGGTAAGTTTGACAGGTGATGTCTCCCCTATTTGTATTTATTTTAACTAGATAGACTAGTTAGTAAATAGTTATTAACTATTTACTAACTACCTAGTTAAAATAAATACAAATTTACCTGTAAAATAAAACCTAACCTGCCTTACACTAAAACCTAACATTACAATAAAATACAATAAATTAAATTAATAAAATACAATTATCTACATTACAAAAAAAATCAACACTAAATTACACAAAATAAAAACAAAATTATCAAAATTCAAAACGAAGCCGTTTAATTTAGATTTATTTTAATTATATTTAAGTTAGGGGGGTTAGGGTTAGACTTAGTCTTAGGGTTACGATAGGGTTATGCTTATGGTTACGTTAGGGTTAGGTTTAGGGGTTAATATATTTATTTAGTGTTAGTGATGTGGGAGGCCAGAGGTTTAGGGGTTAATAACTTTAGTATAGTGACGGCGACATTGGAGTGACAGATTAGGGGTTAATAACTGTAATGAAGGTGGTAGCGATATCAGGAGCGGCAGATTAGGGGTTAATAAGTGTATTTAGATGGCGGCGATGTTAGGGGCAGCAGATTAGGGGTGTTTAGACGTGTTTTTTATGTTAGGGTGTTAGGTTTAAACATAACTTTTTCTTTCCCCATAGACATCAAAAGGGCTGCTTTATGGAGCTTTTTTTTCCGCAATCACAGATGTTAGGCTTTTGTTTTGCCGGCTCTCCCCATTGATGTCTATGGGGAAATCTTGCACGAGCACGTCAAAGCAGCGCTTGTATTTGGGTGACATATGAAGCTCAACTCCACCATATCTCCCACGCAAGCTGGGTTTTTAAAAACCTGTAATAGCAGCGCTATAGGGAGGTGAATTAATGACGCTTTTGTGGGGTTCGTTAATTTCCCAATAACGCTGAAAAATCATAATCTAGTTGAATGTTTTTTTTTTTTTTTTTTTTAATTTTTAAATAAAGCTTTATTGAGACCAAAATGGAGAAACATTATACAAACGTACAGCAAATCATATAAATACAAAGAAAATACAAAAATCCGATACATCATGACACAATGTGATATCAAATTGAGAAAGAAATATAAGAAGCCTGTACGCAGTACCTGGCACGTTCATGTGAGGGCAATTGGTAAATGGTATCTTGCCAGGTTGATCTCAAACTTAATCAAATCTAATACATAAGTCAAACCAATAGTGCGTATATCGTACCCATGCTATAAAAATTAAAGAATGATCCGTAAAATCTCGCCTAGCCTGTCTAGTCAAGAGTAGTGCAGAAAAAAAAAAAAAAAGGGGGGGGGGAAGGTAAGGTAAGAGGGGCAGATGATACATTGAGAAGAGGAGGAAAGGGGAAAGACGAGAGAGAAAAAAAAAAAAGAGGGAGAGCAAAGCTATAGAATCAATTTAGCCTTCATTATCTCTAAGCACTGGGTTTTTGAGCTAGAAGGCATTCCTGTATATTGAATTTGAAGCCAGTCCGCCCATATCATCCAGTAATCTTCCGCTCTGCCCAGGGTGCAATATGTAAATCTTTCCATATTGGCCAGGTACTGTATTACATTGCAGAACTCCGAAAGTGAGGGAGGGTTTACCTGTCTCCAAGCCCTGGCAATGCAGAGTTTGGTGGCAGCCACCACGTAAACTATGAGTTGTCTGGTATATTTAGACATTTCAGCATCCAGTACATGGAAGAGAGCTGATCTTGGGGATAGCTGAATGGTTATATTCATAGACTGCAGAAGTGTTTCAACGTCTTTCCAGAGGCTCTGGATTTTCGGACATGTCCACCAAATGTGTGGGTCTGATCCCTCTCCTCCGCACAGTCTCCAACACCTTGAAGAGGAGCCCGCAAACATTTTGGACAGCCTAGTAGGGACTCTATACCTTCGCAGCATAAGTTTCATGTACCCTTCAAAGATAGTTACGCAGTGAATGGTCTTTTATGTCAGGGTTATGGCAGTTCTGAGCTCCAGGTCTGTTATTTTCAGGTCAAGCTCCCTGCACCACATTTTAATTTGTCCCGGAAGGCCGACAGAATGGTCATGTAGCATAGCCCCGTAGTGGAATGTGAGAGGTTTATATGTCCCCAGTCCACTCATCCATCTTTCTTCCCATCTTGAACAGGGTCTAAGTCCCTGTGTATTGAATTTCCAGGAATGTAGTAAGCTGAGAATTCTATAACATTCAAAGTGGAACCACCGCGGGGGACCAACAAAGGAGCTAAGGACCTGGTGGACCGATGAAAGCTTGTTGTTGGAGAATAGGTGGGTCACTACAGTGAAACCATGGTCAATCCAAAATTCAATATGGATATTAGGGAGGTCCCATAGAAGGCCTCGTAGCTGATAAATTGGTGAGGGGTGCGGGGGTATTTCTGAGTGATGTCTGAGTGTGTGCCACATGCGTATATTATGCCGGACAATAGGGTTAGAAATTCTCTCAACCAGTTGTTTGTGGCTAGGTACCCACAAAGCGCCTGGGAGATCTAAGCCCTCGGGGAGATATAGCTCCTCCAGTCTGAACCATCCAGGTTTTTCATCCTCGGGGCCCCAAGCTGTAATCTGAGATAGTCTTGTGGCTTCATGATAGAGGAATATGTTGGGGAAGGACACCCCCCCTCTGGAAAACTCTCTTTGTAAGATTTTATGGCTGATACGTGGGGTTTTCTGCATCCAGACATATCTGGAGAAGCTCTGGTGAATCCTCTGCAAGACTGTATGCGGGATGTTCAAAGGTATGCACCGAAATAGGTATAGTACCTTAGGAAGCAGCGACATTTTTACCGTGGCCACCCGTCCCATCAGTGAAATCTCTCTGAAGTCCCATCTGTTTGCCAAGGCTTGTAGCTCAACTATCAGAGCACTGAAGTTCGATGTTATTATTTTATCTGGTTCAGCGCTCAATTGAATACCCAGATGTTTTATGGATTCTGTGGACCATTGCAAATCATAATTCGCCTGCAGATGTAAGAGCTGGTCCTGAGAAAAGTTGATACAGTATGCTTCAGTTTTCGACAGGTTTATTTTGTAGTGGCTGAGTGCACTAAACTTGTCTAGAATACTAAAAACCGCCGGGACGGAAGCGATAGGATTAGTGAGGATGAGGGTGACATCGTCCGCATACAGGACAATTTTTTCCTGGCTAGAGCCCATCAGCAAGCCCTCAATAGCAGGTGTCGATCGAATCGCCTGTGCGAGCGGCTCCATAGCCAGGGCAAATAGCAGGGGGGATAATGGGCACCCCTGTCTAGTACCATTGGAGATGGCAAATGCTGGTGAGCAAAAGCCTAGTCCTCTCACTCTAGCTGACGGATTCTGATATAAAGCTTTGATCATATGAATAGCTTTAGGAGGGAATCCAAAAGCTGCCAGAACCTCCCACAGGTAATCCCATCTGACCCTGTCAAACGCCTTTTCGGCATCTAGCGACAGGGCCATCAGGGGGGTGCCAGATTTCTTAGCTTCCGTAAATATAGTTATTAAGCGCCGTGTATTATCAGGCCCCTGCCGGCCTTTCACAAAGCCCACCTGATCTACCGCTATCAAAGGTGGCAGCAGAAAAGTCAGTCTGTCCGCCAGTAGTTTCGAATACAATTTTGTATCAATGTTTATCAATGAGATGGGGCGGAAGTTGCCACAGCATGTGGGATCTTTACCCGGTTTAGGGATGGTGATGATAGATGCCTCAAGAGATTCATCTAAAATTTCCCCAGACGAGCTAATCTCATTGTAAACTTGGCACAAGAGAGGATTCAACTGTGTCTGTAGTGCTTTATACAATTGTCCCGGGAACCCGTCCGGGCCCGGAGCTTTCCCATTTTTTAGTTGTTTGACCGCTAAGCCTATCTCCAATTCAGTAAATGGCTCTATGAGCTTTTCTTTATCTTCCTCTGGAAGCGATGGCAGGTCCAGAGCCTCTAGAAAGGAGGAGATATCCGAGATTGCAGCCGTTGCCGGCTTGTCGTATGACTCGATATTGTAGAGTCTCTTATAGAAGTCAGCAAAGGCTCTGCCTATATCCTCGGGGGCATATAACTTGCGCCCGTCATGATTGTCATAAGGGATTCTAGAGTTGGCAGCCCGCTGCTTCAGTTTATTCGCCAGCATCGACCCTGCTTTGTTGCTCTTAGCGTACATAACCATCTTGAACCGGGAAAGTGCCATTTTAACCTTCTCCAGCTCAAGATCCTTAATTTGTGATTTCAACCTCAGGATCTCATCAGACAAACCAGCCGCAGGGGCTAGCTTATTTTGCCTTTCTTTGGTTCGTAGGTCGCATGTTAATTTACCTAGTGGGGCGCACCATTTTTTCTTTAGATTGGCAGCCTTTGCAATGCAAAAGCCCCTGAGATATGCCTTCAGGGCTGCCCATCTGATCTGATGCGAAGTTTGGTTGGGTTGGTTCGTTTCTAAAAATTCCTCGGTCTTCTCGACCAGTTCTGGGGTGAAGGTCGCGTCCTCCCATAAAAACTTAGGGAGCCTCCATGCTGGCCTAACTAAATGACATCCATCCATTTTTATTGACATTGTTGTCGCATCGTGGTCTGACCACGGGCAACTACATATGCTGGAATTTGTGATTGAGTTCATAGTCCAGGAGTCTACAAAGAAGTAGTCTAACCGCGAATATGAGCGGTGAGGGGGTGAGAAATATATATAATCTCTGGAGTCTGGATGACAAGCTCTCCAGACATTATATAACGAGGCCTGAAAAATTAGAGTTTGAAACTTAGGGGCTGTGGTCAATGTGTAATGGTCGAGCGCCTTGCCCTTTGGAAGTTTCTTGTCTGTCTGTGGATCCCAGATCAGATTGAAATCCCCTCCGAGTACTAGTGTGCCCTGTTTCAGGCCTTCAAGAAAATGTAGCGTTTTACGCAAGAATTGTATCTGCCCTTGATTGGGGGCATAAATATTTACCAGCGTGTAGAGGTGTGAGTTAAGTCTACAAACTAGTAATAAATACCTCCCTTCTGGGTCCGATTCCACATGTACCTGTTGGAAAGCCACTTCTTTACTGATACAAATGGAAACTCCTCTACTCTTCTCATGATACAGCGAGCTGAATATCACCGGGTAATGTTTGGACTTAAAGACTGGGGTGTTAGTAGATGACCAATGTGTCTCTTGAAGAAAAGAAGCATAGCACCGTTGCTTTCTCAGGAATGATTGCAACAGGCTTCTTTTGTTTGGCGAATTAAGACCTTTTGTGTTCAAAGACACAAACTTAAGGCCAGAGTCCATTTTTTCCTTTTCCTTCTAGGAAGGGAGAGAAAAAAAAAAAAAAAAAAAAAGATGTTAAAAGGCTGAAAAAGGGAGAGATATAGAGGGCCGGAGAGTAATGGGGAAAAACAATGTATGGTTGAGAGGCTAGGCGCTAATATTGGGAATGTAGGGGACTAGATATCTCTTAAAGGTTGTAACAGTACAATGTTATTTACATAAGAAATAAAAAAAAAAGGTCTAAAAATGCGATTGAATCTGTGTTTGTTTGCTTACTTTTAGTAAGCCTAGGTTTCACCCTCGGGGGGGGGAGAGTATACCCTACAGATTGTAAGGGTGAGTATCTACGGGGGAAAGGGTCAAGGGCCAAGGCCGGGGCATGGCCTATATGTGAAAGGGATCTGTATAGCTGTCATGACTCAAATTGATGCCCGGAAGTGTTGTAGTGGAAGTGAGTCCTTATTTTTTACTTAACCAAGGGTTGGATCTTAGAGAATGTCTAATAGTATGGGTATGAGTTGTGTGTGTGTGTGCAGGTATCTGAGTTTAGTCCAAGTCCAATCATATCTACAAGTCGTACGTCATCCGTGGGTGTGGGAAAGCAGAGCCATCACTAAGCCTGGTCGCATAAATAGCTGACTATATACTAAGCAGTGGGTAGGGCATAGCACACTTGATATATCTAGTCTTATCAAAACTCTAGAACATTAATAACACATGTCGAAAAAGCATGAACAAAAACAGCATAAATTCAAGACTTATGATAAATAATACATGTTAAGAGAACATGAACAAAAACAACATAAATGCTACACATGTGATGGAAAATACATGTTAAGAGAGCAAGAGCAAAAATATCATAGATTCAGCATTCATTTCACCATAGTATAGCGTAAGTAAGGATTGGCCTGCAATTTTGTCCCTGTTTGTGGGTCTTAACCTCTAAGTGCTTTGTGGGTCATAGGAAATTGTATATTAAGAGGCATCGACTAAATATACTAACAGTGGTTAGAGATTAGTTTATAATAGTGATATCAGACTCGCCCGTAAGGTATAGAAATTATGTTTGTGATCTGCGTCTAAAACATATCTAAGTTATTCCTTATCTAGTTCTATACGGCCTGACTGAGATTTCATTTTCGTGTTCTGGTTACCCACAGGTATTGCCTCTCTTCTACGCTTAGCCAAACACCTTATAGTTTAGGCCTGTCCACCTTGAGGGGATAGCAAGCGTGTTTAGTTCTTAAGAATTATTAAACTTTAAACTTAGAGCATAGCATCTGACTCAGTCTTTTATGGCCAGGGACTGGGCTGCTATAGGAACAGAATCTGGGGAATGCGAGCCAAGCGTTCCTCGATGTCCCTTCCCTGGACCCAGCTCGCTAGGAGGATCTATTTGTGTTTGTAGACAATAAAGATCATTGTACCTGCATCTATGAGCGTATGGGAATGCGGCCTATTTTGCCTACAAAAGGGTGACCTACCCTATGTTAATTGTGTAAATAGCTTACTATAAACTAAGCAGTGGGCAGGACATAACACATTTAATGTATATAACCTTAATAAAACACTAGGACATGAATATCACGTGTCAATAGAACATAAACGAAAACCACATAAATGCAAGACTTGTGATGAATAATACCTGTTAATAGAGATCTATTTGTGTTTGAAAACAATAAAAATCATTGTACCTGCATCTATGAGCGTATGGGTGTGCAGCCTATTGTGCCTACAAAAGAGTGACCTACCCTATCTTAATTGTGTAAATAGCTTACCATAAACTCAGCAGTGGGCAGGACATAACACATTTAATGTATATAACCTTAATAAAACACTAGAACACAAATATCACATGTCAATAGGACATAAACAAAAACCAAATAAATGTAAGACCTGTGATGAATAATACATGTTAATAGAGCATAAACAAAAACAATATAAGTAACTTTAGAAACAGGGTAACCTTATATTATCGTCTTTGGCACATATGGGAGCCGTGGAACTATGCATATAAAATTCAATGGCTCTGGTCCCATTTAACTTGGGAAGTGAAAGTAAAGAGCTTAGTATATAAGGGTAATAATCTCGTGTTCTATTATCTTTCCCTGTGAAGTTTCGTCTATAGAATTGTTATAGTCTGTAACAATTTAGAGACCTCGGTATTTAGGGAAAACTAATAATGGGCGTGTAGGTGGAAGTCCCTTCATGAGTCTCCCTGCTCCTGGGAGTTGCGTCTAAATCATGCCTGAGGGGGGCAACTTCAAATTTTCATACATATTTTATGACAGCTTGAAACAGATCTAACTCAACAATATACTTATCAGTCTTCATCCTCTGAGGGGTTTTCCGAGTGGGTTGGTGACAACTGATCTAGAGCAGCGCTCTGTCGTTTAGAAGGAACATGTCTCTGTGGTAGCGGCCTCCATTCAAATGCTGAGGGCCGCAGGATAGAAGATGATGTAGTATCTTGGTCTGTGCCTTTAGGGGTTGGAGAGTTAGGTTCATTGTGTTGGGTGTTTTGCTTAACCCAGCCTTTAAGGAGAAGTTGTCCCTTGTCAGGGGTATCCGCTGTATGGAGGCGGCCATCTTTTTGTATCAGCAGCTTCGTGGGGTATCCCCACCTGTACATTATACCCATCTGCCGTAGTGACTTGGTAACTTCGCGGAAAGTGCCTCTCTTTTGAACGGTGAACTGAGATAGATCAGGGAATATCTGAATGGATTCGAACTTCTTAGGTAGACTGGGACGCTGAAACATTGCTCTAAGGATTTGTTCTTTATATGTAAAGAAGTGGAATCTAGCGATCACGTCTTTTGGCTTCTCCGCTGGAACATTCCTCCCCCTGGGGAGTCGGTGTATTCTGTCGATTAAGGCCTTGTGGGGAAATTCTGGAGGATACAAGAGCTCACACAAATCAGTGATAGATTTACATAGATCTGCCTGAGGGACCTCTTCAGAGATGCCTCTGAATCTTAAATTGTTCCTACGGGAATGGTCCTCCATGTCTGCCATTTTTTATTCAATGGTATCTATCATATCTACCAGAACTTGTGAGTGATTGGCAAGGTTTCCCTGTTCCACAGATAGATCTTCCTGCTTTCTCTCCAAGTTGTTGATGCGTTCACTAATTGCGCCTATGTCTTTTCTAAGGTCCGCTGTAGAGCCTTTGATAGCCTTTGTGAGAGTCTCTTGTAGGGAATTCATCCTCTGAGCGAGGGTGGCAACAATGTCAGATGCCATTGACGAAGAGAAACTGTGTTCGCCTCCCGGTGCTTCTGTCATTTCAGAACTGTCAGTAATACATTGTTGAGTACCACCAAAATCTGTGGTATTTTTCTCCGTAGTGGATTTGGGCTTGAAGTGATCCGCCACAGATTTTTTATATTCTGAAGGATTGGTGGTTTTCCTCCGAGATCCCTGTGGCATGGTAGAAGTAGAGAATATGTCATTAGGCACTAGTGAAAAGGGTGAGCAAAATATAATTAGGATTCCCTCAGTAGGATATTGAAGATACTGACTTTATTTACAGCAGTTAAATAAGCAGCTTCTATGCCCCGGCCCAGGAGACCCAATGCTCCATTACATGTTTACATAGCGCTAAAACCACAGTATAGGTCTTGTACCTTTCAGTTCAGCCTGGGCAATGAACAGGGCTACGGCAGTACTGTAATGCAGCATGCAACTCAGTTCAAAGGGTGCCTAGGATGTGCTTAGTGTTAATCAAGTACTGATAGAGTTTCAGATCCTCTCAGAGCCTGTCCCTACACCCCACACTTGTTGGTGTTTATGTTCGTGCGTAGCAGAGTAATTCAGAGGTAGCGCTGCTTATATAAAGGTGAAGAATGACAGGAGGTGTAACAGGGTACTGCCTGATGGGGTATCAATAGGGGTACAGTAAGGCCTCAGCAAGTGGATGCGTTATGGATGTGTTATAGATGCAGGGTCCAAATGCAGGCAGAAATTTATTATTAGCTCCCAACAATCACCGCTGGAGAGGCAATGCAGGTTCAAGGAAAGGAACAAGAAGTATGTGTTGCAGCCTGCTGTAGTGCTCTGGGTTTAAAGGAATATACAGTTGTGGGTGGTGGAGGTTGTTTAGGCCTGCAGGATTTTGCACCAGATATTAAAAAAAGCTTTATTTCTGAAATATTAAGACTCCCTGCAGTAACATTTATAAAGGGATCTGTAATACTGCGTGAGTTATTAGTGTGTCAGGTGTTCACAGAGATCTTGATCAGTGTACACTGGTGCTCTTATCCAATGCCCTGTGGCGAGTATACTGTCCGTGCTGAACCTTTTTTCTATATGCGCTGGGTATGACACACAGCTTCCCCCTCTGCTTCTACTTTGTTACTGACTGCTATAGGTTGTGTCTAGCCTCCGGAGCGGAGCCCCGACCCTCCGGAGGTGCAGTGTACAGTGTCTGTGGCTCTGCGCTGTGAGTATAGGCTCGGAGTGCGCTCTCTACTAGCTGTGAGCGTATGTGTATGCGCCTATGCTCAGGCAGTAAATTACTCACTCACTTGGCACTTGATCAGATACCAGGGGCGCAGAGGCTCAGCTTTACTCAAGTCAGGATAAGTAGATCTCCTCCGCTAATGCCTAATGTGGGCCTGCAGCCGCGATGTACAAAGCCGCTCAGATGAGGTCAAAGATGGCTGCCGTTCGTGCCAAAGGCGCTGCTCGCATTCCTCTTCAGGGTTTTATGGGGTCACAGGATTGTAACCGTTTCCTCCAGCCCTTCGATGTCCTCTTCTACTAGGGGCACCTCACCTTAGCCTCTTGCCCCCTGTCAAGGCTCTCCGGTCCTCTGCTTGTGTTTCAGTTGCTTCTCTGCAGGAGTACTTAGCAGCTTTCTTGCGCTTGTTCCAGCGCCTCCGACACAGAACACAAACGCTGCACTCCAAAACTGCAGGGCAGAGCTCGAGCACAGTCCGGTGTGCTATCAGCAGGGTTTAGCTGTAGGAATATACCGGAGACTTATCGTAGTTTATAGCGATAAAAGCAATTTAGTCACAGAGCTCCGCTCACACACGTCCTTACTGTATGGCGGTTAACTCCGCCCCCCCCAGTTGAATGTTTTTAATATAAAATATAAAATTTTGAAACGTGTATTTAAATATACACTGTGCACAATTATTTTTTTACAGACCACTCTCACAGAGCCTATTAGTTCTTCAAATTATACAAGCTCGTCTTGTGCTCTGAACAGCTGCTTTATGTAAAACTGCTGGTGTACTATGAATATCTAGCTATAAATGATAGCACTTAAAATAATATCATTCAAAACCAATTTTTGGTAAATATATTAATCTTGCAAATATATTTCTAATCATAGATGTTATTCATCAATGTTAATTGAAATGTTAACCATAATGTCCCTTTAATTGTTAAAGGGACATTGAACCTCATTTTTTTTTATTTCATGATCCAGATAGAGCATGCCATTTTAAGCAAATTTCTAGTTTACTCCTATTATAAAATTTTCTTTGTTCTCTTGGTAAATTTATTTGAAAAGCAAGAATGTAAGTTTAGATGCCGGACTATTTTTGTTGAATTACCTGGGTTTTTCTTACTGTTTGGTGGATAAATTGTAAGTTCCCACGGGAATAGGGCCCTCAATTCCCTCTAGATTGTAAGTTTCTACAGGAATTGGGCCCTCAATTCCCCCTGTATTTGTCTGTAAAAATTTGTATTTTATTGTATTGTTTCTCCATTGTACTGTTATCCTTGGGCAGCGCTGCTTTATAAATAAAGAATAATAAGAATAATAATACAAAAAATCACCCACCAATAAACAAGTGCTGTCCAGGGTCCTAAACCAAAAAGTGCCTTCTTTTTCAAATAAAGATAGCAAGATAATGAAGAAAAATTGATAATAGGAGTAAAATAGAAGGTTGCTTAAATAGCATGCTCTATCTGAATCACAAAAGAAAAAATTTGGGTTCCGTGTCTCTTTAATCAGCACACACTTCAAACTCCCAAACTTTCCTGGTGCCCTTATACAGATTAACCCTTTACATTACATGCATCAGCACACTATTAAATATGTCACATTTGCTATTTTATTCTCCTCTTGTTAATCTCAAAATCTTATGCTACATGTATGTTGTCATGTCAAACAACTGTAATTTTAGATGTTTAATACAAAGCTAGCTAAAAGCATTGATTAACCAGCAATCATTTTCCAATTTTTGTTTTCAAACAATATTTAAACTATGAAAATATATGTTTGACAATGTGGATGTTTGAAAAGTTTAAGCTACTAATTAATCACACTTTCTCTAATAAATTAACAATCAGCTAGATTATGAGTTGTGAGCACTATAAGGAAATTAACGACCGCAATATTTTCGGCGTTATTTCACCTCCCTATAGCGCTGGTATTACAAGTTTTAAAAAAGCAGGCTTGTGCGGGTCAATAGTTATTAACTATTTACTAGCTACCTAGTTAAAATAAATAGAAAGCTACCTGTAAAATATAATCTAACCTGCCTTACACTAAAAACTAACATTACAATAAAATAAATAATTAATAACAAAATTATAAAATAAGTACAGTAAAGTAAGGTGCAACTGATATAGGCCCATACTTCTATACTTATAACAGAAACCCAGGATCCACCAGAAATGATTAAACAAGTTAGCTTACCCAGAGGGCGATCAGTGGGTAAAACCAAGATCTGAGTCCATTACAGATCGGGGTCGTATGAGATAAGTACAGCAAAATAAAGTGCAACTATAACATGTAACTTTTAACGAAAACACAAAAACCACCAGAAATAGTCAAACCAGCTGGCTTACCCAGAAGGTGCAAGGTGGGGCAATACCCAGGTTCAAGACCATTATAGATCAGGATCACGTGGAGGAGGATGGGGCTTAGGCCTTTTTGATCTTTGTTCCTTGACCTACCATTCTGGTGCAGAGGCTCTGAGCCTGGCTTGAGGTGGTGCTTGGACATTGCTTACAGGTGGTTGCAGGCCCCAGGTCTCCAAAAGAGAGAAGCCTTGACTTAGGCTGTTAATCATGTGAGGCTGGTTATCTTTAGTAACAACAATTTTGATTGGGTATCCTCACCTATATTTGATGTTTTCTCTCCTGAGAACTTCTGTAACTGGGGAGAACAATCTCCGTTGTTGGAGGGTGTGCTGAGATAGATCTTGAAGTAGTTGAATCTCTCTGAATCTCTCGGAAAGAGAAGGCCTTCAAAAAGCCGCTTGTAAGATCTGGTCCTTAACGCTATAACTATGAAAATATACAATAACGTCTCTGGGTTTATAAGATGAAATCTAACTGTGCCTAAGAGCCCGGTGGCACCTTTCCAGAGTGTTAGGTAACATTTCAAAAGTCCCAAGCAGTTCTTGAAATAGGTCTGAAAGGAAGGCCTGCAGCTCAGAAGGTGAAACTGTTCCTGGAATACCCTTGAATCTAAAATTGCTCCTGCGGGACCTATCTTCCAGGTCGGCCAGCTTGAATTCCAATTGTGTTATCTGATCTGAAAGGGCTTCTGAATACGAAAGGAGGTTGTTATGATCTATGGCCAGATCATCTTTCTTGCGCTCCAGGGCATCCACCCGTTCACCTATCTCAGATAAATCTTTACGTAATTCAGCTGAGCTACGATGGATCTCCTTCGTGATGGATAAAGTCTGAGCAGTCAGCATTTTCTGCATAGCAGACTTCATGAGGTATCTAGAGGAGGCTGTGCTAGAGTTAACATTGAATTGGGAGCCTTTGTCTTGCGAGTCCTGATCCACTTGGCTAGAGACTGGCTTGGTAGGCCCTTGCTGAGCCTGCGGTGAGAAGTGGTCCATGACTGTCTTCTGAAGCTTAGCTTGAGATTTGGATTGTCTCCTGGCAGTATGAGGCATTTCCCAAACAAGTTGCAGGCCTTGATAACTAACAGTAAAAATACACACTCCGAGCAAACAGCACCCCGTATACCAGAATGGGCAGGTTTTGTAACACAGAATGATAAGTTACATATTAGATTGTAAAACAGTGTATATATCTTAGGGTGCACATGCTGATCAGGTAGGGCTACCACTCTGACCTTCCCGCTATCCTGCCTACCACATCGGATGAGGGAAAACCCTCTCCAGATCCCCAAAAGAAGAGGCAATCAGTCTACAAAAACTGGTGTGGAGGCAGGGCAGCATGAACAATTATAACATATAGATAAGAGCCTACAGCAGTGATCATAGACTATAACTTAGATTTGTTCTAGGCCCCGGCCCTCACCTCTGGGAAGGGAGGATACGACCCGAAGAAAGGGGAAAGGGAGAGAGGCTGTGACCCACCTAGACAAGGATTACAGAAACTCTAAACAGGCAATAAATGAGTGAGAAACAATACAGTAATCCTACAAATGTACCAGTAATAGCTAGGCAATATGAGAGCAAATTTTAGACTGTGCAGAAACAATACACTACACTTTAAGCAATCAACTCAAAGACACCTCAGCTGATGCAGCAGCTTTTAGCAATGTGAATACTCCTATAGGGGAAACGCTGAGACCAGGATAGTCTGTATAGTCAGCCCCAACAAAAAAGGTCTCCTTCTGTGGGTGTGGGTATAGAAGCCACAGGGCACGCTTGAAGGCGTATGGAGAGATCCTGGGACAGTAACTCAGGTTGCAAGCACTGTGGGCATTCATCCAATGACAGGCTCCACAGTAGTTGTGTAGGTTGGGTAAAGAGCCTTAAAATACAACTATTTGTGGCAGTTCTGTAAGTGCAGATATTCCAGGAAAAGGAGTACCATATGTGAGGGTCTTTTAGGAGGTTTAAGTTTGAATAAAGGAAATATATCCCCCATCACAATGGAAGAGGGTACATAATTCCCCCGGGAATATATTGGCATTGACAGAGATGTGGGGCAATATTCTTAATAGTGATCCAGGGGTGTGGTGGCTGAGTTAATAAGCTTTCCAGAGGGTGTCCTGAAGCTTAGAGAGCAGACTGCTCAGGGAGGCTAAGTTGTGAGTTATGAAATGTGAACTGCTGAGCTTGGGTGGATCAGGGATAGTGGGGATGGGACCTTGCCAGGTTAAGTACCAGTGAATGGTCGTATAGTGTTGCACTGACTATGGCCGCTCTGTAATGTAGTCTACACCCCTATAGTAAGTACCAATATTGTGGGCAAAACATACATCAGTAATATGAATAGCAAAAGGTACAGATCTCACCCAAGTCCTCACGAACGTCAGTATCTCCAGACCAGTCTACGTGGTAAACAGAAACCCAAGCAGGCCCCACCAGAACTGCTTAGGTGGCAAGCTGTATTCTGGTTCTTCTGTGCTCCTTCACCCCCTCTCTGGGGACCTCCCAGATGCCTTAGAGCCAGCCAGCCGACCACTGGCTGTACAGATGGCAAAAGGCTCCTAATTCCAGAGACCACCGTGTTAGTTTCTTCTGTCTTCTGAGGCCACAAAATGGCCACGGTTAGCACCCAAAAGGCTAATGGTGGGTGTAAGGGAACTCTGCCTGCTACCTGTAGCCTCGGGATTCCTCTTTCCGACCCCCTGTGTCTCACACTCTCCTCTATTGGACGGCCCTGTGGTATGGGGTTTCCCTGGTCGCAGTGACTCTGCGCCAAAGTTTCCAGCTGTTCGGATGTTTAGATACCACTGTGGCCTCCGAATATTCCCCCAAGGAGTTTGGGTGATGGCAGACTACCCCACTCAGTTGTAACAGTGTTGAGCTACAACCCTGTGGGCCTCTGTTGCAGTGGGACCCTGACAGGGCCACAAGATGGCTGCCGTTCACGCCCAAATAGGCCCAGGGAAACTCCGGTGGTCTCTCTCCATTTCTCAGCCCCCATATCTCCTCCGATCCTGTTGCAATGGGATGGAGCACCTGTCTGAAGTGTCTTTCAGGGCTCAGAAAGAAGTGGGTGCTGAGTTAGCCCAAGAACATGACTCTGCCGCACCTCCTCTATGTTTCTCCACGCTTCCTTTCACGTATGAGTCAGGTCACCTTCTTTTTTTTTCTTTTTTAAATCTCCTCGACAGTAAGCAGCTCCGGAATGGATCCCCGACCCTCCAGAGCATGTTAGGCGACAGGTCTGCTTGGCAAGCGATGAGGCTGTGTCGAGTGGTTTAGGCTGTTATGCAGGTGTTCTAATTAGCACTAAATCCTGTGTATGGGATCAGTTTTGCTGTGTTTATTGTACAGGGCATCTACACGACTATGTTGTCTAAAAGTCTGATTAGGATATACCTAGTTATAAGCACTTTTTAATTGATTTTAGCTTGTTTAGCTCAGGAGCTCTGTGTCAGCACATCTGATCCATGTGACGGTTAGCTCTGCCCCCCCACAATAAAATAAAATAAATTAAATTAAAATACAATTCTAACTTACAAAAAACACCCCCCAACAGTAAAACCCCCCACCCAACCAAACCCCCCAAATAAAAATCTATCTAAATAAACCTAAGCTAAACATTGCCCTGAAAAGGGCATTTGTATTGGAATTGCCCTTAAACGGGCATTTAGCTCTTTTACATTGCCCAAAACCCTAACCTAAAAAAAACACCCAAAAAACCCTTAAAAAACCTAACACTAACCCCCGATGATCCACTTACAGTTATAAAAGTTTGGACATTCATCCTAATCCAGCCAGCGAAGTCCTCATCCAAGCGGCAAGAAGTCTTCATCCATGCGGCCATTTCAATCTTCATACATCTGGTGAAGTCCTCATCCAAGCAAGAAGAAGTCTTCATCCAGACAGCATATTCTATCTTCATCCATACGGCGGGGAGTGGGTCCATCTTCAAGACATCCGGCATGGAGCATCCTCTTCTTACGGTCGTCACTGTAAACTGAAAGTTCCCTTTAAATGACGTCATCCAAGATGGCGTCACTTACATTCCTATTGGCTGAAAGATTTCAATCAGCCAATAGGAATTGAGCTTTCATCCTATTGGCTGATCCAATCAGCCAATAGGATTGAGCTCTCATTCTATTGGCTGATTCGATCTGCCAATAGGATGAAAGCTCAATCCTATTGGCTGATTGCAACAGCCAATAGGATTTTTTCCCCTTTAATTCCTTTTAGCTGATAGAAATCTTTCAGCCAATAGGAATGTTAGGAACGCCATCTTGGATGACGTCACTTAAAGGGAACCTTCAGTTTACAGCGACGACAGTAAGAAGAGGATGCTTCATGCCGGATGTCTTGAAGATGGACCCGCTCTGCGCCGTCTGGATGAAGACTTCTTCTGGCTTGGATGAGGACTTCACCAGCTGGATGAAGATCGAAGAGGCTGCATGGATGAAGACTTCTTGTCACTTGGATGAGAACTTCGCCGGCTCTATGAGGATGGATGTCCGGACTTCGATAACTAAGTGGACCGTCAGGGTTTAGTGTTTTTTTAAAGGTTTTTTGGGTGAGTTTTTTTGGGGCAATGCCCCACAAAAGGCCCTTTTAAGGGCCATTGGCAGTTTAATGTAGGCTTTTTTTTTTTGGGGGGGGGGGGGTTATTTTGATAGGGCTATTAGATTAGGAGTAATTTATTTTTATTTTTGATAATTTTGTTTTTTATATTTGCAATTTAGTGTTTATTTTTTTTGTAAGTTAAACAATTGTATTTTAATAATTGAATTTATTTTATTTTATTGTAATGTTAGTTTTTAGTGTAAGGTAGCTTAGGTTTTATTTTACAGGTAATTTTGTATTTATTTTAACTAGGTAGCTAGTAAATAGTTAATAACTATTTACTAACTAGTCTACCTAGTTAAAATAAATACAAACTTACCTGTGAAAGAAAAATAAAACCTAAGATAGCTACAAAATAACTATTAGTTATATTGTAGCTAGCTTAGGGTTTTTTTACAGGTAAGTTTGTATTTAGTTTTAAATAGGAATTATCTAGTTAATAATTGTAAGGTTTATTTAGATTTATTTTAATTATATTTAAGTTAGGGGGTGTTAGGCTTAGGGTTACAATAGGGTTAGGTTTAGACTTAGGGTTACGTTAGGGTTAGGATTAGGGGTTAATATATTTATGTAGAGTTAGTGATGTGGGAGGTCAAAGGTTTAGGGTTAATAATTAATTTTAGTATATTTCATTGTGGGGGGTTTGCGGTTTAGTGGTTAGTAGGTTTATTATAGCGCCGGTGTGGGCGGACAGCAGATTAGGGGTTATTAATCTTAAAATAGTGTTTGCAATGCGGGAGGGTGGTGGTTTAGGGGTTAATAGGTAGTTTATTGGTGTTAGTATACTTTTTAACACTTTAGTTATAAGTTTTATTGTGCAGCTTTGTAACATAAAACTCATAACTACTGACTTTAGATGGCGGTACGGATCTTGTGGTTATAGAGTGTACCACTCACTTTTTGGCCTCCCAGGCAAACTCATAATACCGGCGCTATGGGAGTCCCATTGAAAAAGGACTTTTTTAGAAGTGCGGTACTGACGTTGCTTGACGGCCAAAAAGGTGTGCGGTACACCTATACCTACAAGACTTGTAATTGCGGCGTTAGGGAAAAAGCAGAGTTATGAAGCATAACGATGCCTTTTAACTCATAACGCAAAACTTGTAATCTAGCTGAATGTTGGTTAATATTGAGATGTTATAAGAAAAGACAAACAGATTATTTTGGCATTTACTTACCCTTTAAGGGAGCACATTTAAAACATTCAGGTGTTGTCTTAATTTTCTTACCTGAGCAGGAGATGGAAGAGGTTGGAGCTGGACCCATAGCCCTAGTGACTTCCACTAATATAGAAAGTTTGATTACATTTAATGTGATTACTAAAATTCAAGTACAAAACAAAGAGGTAATAGTAGTTGTACGTAACAACACCTAACATTTACTTACATACCTGTTGTTTGTCCCACACCTGCTTTAGGGGTGCTGCACATTATATCCGGCTGTGTTGCTGCTGAGGAGAAGCTGTGGCTTGAGTCGATTACTATGATTACAGGCTCAACTACAGCAGGTAATGCCTGTGTGGCAGCAGCAGAAGCAGCAGCAGCACTAGTAGATGCTGTAATACATAAATGTTAAAAAGATAAAAAGTAATGTAAAAATAAAATGTAATACAAACACCCAAAAAAATACTTAAAAACAATTAATACATCTGTGTCATGATTGACGCATATAATATACAAATAATACCTGCCAACGCGTCTGTATCATGTTCGAAATCATTGAGACCCTGTACAAGATTGTCCCCCAACCTTTCCAACAGCATGTTCTCATAGGAGGAAAGCTCTGCGACATATGCTTTGCCACCGTCTGTAACACAAGAGGACTTCTTCTCCATGGCCAACTTAGATTTCAATATCCTTTTAATATCTGAAAATCATTTTTTACAATGCTCCACAAACTTGGCATTGGTTCCCTCAGTAGAAATATTTTCTGCAATTTGTCGCCAGATTTCATTCTTCCTGGACAAAGTAGTCGAACCTGATTCTGCTGAAAATTAAATTGTATATTGCGGCCTGATTTTGTTTCACCTGACTCTGATATTTTAGATATACAGTATGTATATCTTGTAATATAATGGATAAATATGACGCTCAAAGCTACTATTCAAAGTACAATCCAAACTCCTAACCAAACCCCAATCAAGTGTATTTTCTATCAAGTTTTATTGGCAAATTATCAATCATGTGAACATTCAAATCAGTCAAACTGAATGTCATATTAGTATTTTCACCAATCACATCACTCTATATTTGGAGAGTTGAAGAGGCAGATATAAATTCATATGAGATAAATTAAACACATTATGTATGCGTTATTGATGACACACTTTGTAGAACGAATGTTCAGCACCCCTGAAGCAGGTGTTGGACAAACAACAGGTATGTCAGTAAATGTTAGCTGCTGTTTCATACAACTACTATCACCCCTTTGTTTTGTATTAGAATTTTAATAATCACATTAAATGTAATCTAACTTTCTATTTTAGTGGAAGTGACTAGGGCTATGGGGCCAGATCTAACCTCTTCCTTATCCTCCTCAGGTAAGAAAATTAAGACAACACATGAATGTTCTAACTGTGCTCCCTTAAAGGGACAGTGAATGCCATAATGATTTCATTGTCTTTTCTTAAAATATCTCAGTATTAACAAAGATTGTTTATTAGCATTTATTAAAGAAAGTGTGATTAATTAGTATCTTAAACTCTTTAAACATCTACATTGTTAAACATATATTTTCGTATTTTAATTATTGTTTTAAAATAAAATTTTAAAAAAACTGGCAAATAATTGCTGGTTAATCAATGCTTTGTATTAAACATCTAAAATTACAGATATTTGTCATAACAACATACATGTAGCATAACATTTTGAGATAACCAAGTGGAGAAAACAATAGCAGGTGTGACATAATTAATAGTGTGCTGAAGCATGTAATGTAAAGGGTTAATCTGTATTAGGGCACCAGGAAAGTTTGGGAGTTTGAAGTGTGTGCTGATTATTGACGCATATAATATTAACCTCTTAAGGACATACGACGGAATTTTTCCGTCATAAAACAATTGAGCAAACTGAAAGCTGTGTCCTTAAAGGGTTAAAAGATCAAATCGAATTAATGGACAAATTACCCACAAAGTCAAATTTTTAATAAACATTTTATTGTTATACAATCGATTTACTTAAGCCAATTAGCCGACAGATTTAATATACGTATTTAAATTAATATACAATCAATTTTTTCTGTACTTGTGTCATTAATGATGCAGGAATAATTCTTATATTTTTACGTTATATATTTTTCATGTCAGTAATTGGTGACGCATCTATTGTAATATGATTAAATATTCACTGTGTATTATTTAGAAATGTTGCAAGAATGCTCTCCCCTAAACCGCTGTGAGCTGTGCCAGTTTTAATACATAAATCAGTGTCCAAGCACTGTCATGCAACAGACTCACCCGCTCCTCTGCGCCGTCAGTTACTTCTCCAAGGTGGACCAAACGCCACCCCCTTACACCTCTGTGTCGTCCGGTCCTAGAGAGTGGGGATCCTGTAGCCTCTAGATGCTTTACCGGGAAGGCGGTTACAGTCGTGACCTGCTAATGTTCCTCCGGTCGTGGCATAAAGCTGCCTGTCCCAAGAAAACCCTCCTCAGACGTCCTCAGAGGTGGGGGGGCGTGGTCCATTTAAGCGTCCTCTGCACCTTGATTGTAGCTGCGGGGAACCCGTGTTGCAGCGTCCAGACAGGGAACAAGAGGAGTAGTCTCCTCAGGACTGTGCTAACACGCTGATTAGGTCAATCAAAGTAACAAGCAAAAAAGGAATAGTGGAGCACCAGTCCAATTGGTGTAAAATAAAAAAGATACTTTATTTTCTTGATATATAAAAGAACAACAACAAGGTGCCATTCTCCTAATAGGAATCAGCTCCTACAGCTGCTGACATGTTTCGGCTGTTGCCGTTATCAAAGCTGCTTGTTTCTGCATGTAAAACCCTGCCTTTAAAAAGGTGAACCTTGACTCCTATAGGACAATGGTGAACAACAATCATTTGCATATTAACCCATTCCCTTCACAAGGTCATGGTTGAATACAGTTCAACCTAGTGACTATAAAGTGAATACTACAAAACACAGTGATTAATGTGTCCCTAGTATTCTGCTAGAAAACAGTTAAACAAAGTAATTAGAAAACTATTCTATGACAACATTACTAAGTTAATAAATAAATAAATACATGATCTCTATTCTAGTTAACAACAAGGGTATACATGGTGTAGACAAATGGGAGAGCAGTTGTCATATACAAAAAAGGAAAATTCAAATATAATCAAATTATAATAGAGTTAGTTAAAACAAATGCTCCCTGTTAATGTTGGAAAATATTACTAAACAGTATTCCAAATGTGTTACTGTAGATTAAATCAATTGATTAATTAATCATGCTACACCTGTTCTAAGTGTAGGACTGTGCTCAGAAAAACTTTATTTCAACAACAGCAAGGCTGATCTCAAGCAAGTATGTTCACGACCTTACAATATGGTGGATAATGCAAAACTGTGTCAAAGACTATGGTCCTAGGGACTATGATGAAAAAGGTCTCACAATCCCACAGTGGCGGTCAGGGACCCAAAATTGCAGGTCTCACACTATTACTCCCAATGGTTAATCAGGTCATACATTGAGTTCAAACCTGAGGGGTATCGTGTTTGCAGTGTGAAGATCCAAAAGATCTCACGTTTGGATAGTATTTTATCCCTATCCCCTCCTCTTGGCGATTTCAAAATTCTTTCAATGCATGTCCAACGGAAGGTATCTGAACTTTCTCTTGTTAAGTGTATCCAGTCCACGGATCATCCATTACTTGTGGGATATTCTCATTCCCAACAGGAAATTGCAAGAGGACACCCACAGCAGAGCTGTAATATAGCTCCTCCCCTAACTGTCATAGCCAGTCATTCTCTTGCAACTCTCAACAAGCTAGGATGTTGTAGGAGAGAGTGGTTAAATATAGTTAGTTTATTTTCTTCAATCAAAAGTTTGTTATTTTTAAATAGTACCGGAGTTGTGCTATTTTATCTCAGGCAGTAAATAGAAGAAGAATCTGCCTGAGGTTTCTATGATCTTAGCAGGTTGTAACTAAGATCCATTGCTATTCTCACATATGTCTGAGGGGATTACACAGATGAGGTAACTTCAGCGAGAATGGCGTGCAGTTTATTCTGCTATCAGGTATGTGCAGTTATAATTTTTTCTAGAGATGGAAAACACTAGAAAATGCTGCTGATACCGGATTAATGTAAGTTAAGCCTGAATACAGTGATTTAATAACGACTGGTATCATGCTTACTCCCAGGGGTAATACCCTTATGATATTGCAATATAAACGTTTGCTGGCATGTTTAATCGTTTTTATATATGCATTGGTGATAAAACTTTATTGGGGCCTAGTTTTTTCCACATGGCTGGCTTAAATTTTGACTAGAAACAGTTTTACTGAAGCTTTCCACTGTTATAGTATAAAAGTTACAGTTTGTGCAGTTAAAATTACAAACTGTGACATCCAGCTTCCCTCAGGAGTCCCCTGTATGCTATAGGAAATCTCTAAAGGGCTCAAAGGCTTTCCAAAGTCGTTTATTGGGGAAGGTAGGACCACAGCTTGCTGTGGCAGTTGGTTGTGACTGTTAAAAAAAAAAAAAAGTATTTCGTTTTTTTGATCCGTTTTTTTAACTAAGGGGTTAATCATCCATTTGCAAGTGGATGCAATGCTCTGCTAGCCTATTACATACACTGTAAAAATTTTGTTTGATTTACTGCATTTTTTCACTGTTTTTCAAATTCTGACAAAATTTGTTTCTCTTAAAAGGCACAGTACCGTTTTTTATATTTGCTTGTTAACTTGATTTAAAGTGTTTTCCAAGCTTGCTAGTCTAATTGCTAGTCTGTATAAACATGTCTGACATAGAAGAAACTCCTTGTTCATTATGTTTAAAAGCCATGGTGGAACCCCCTCTTAGAATGTGTACCAAATGTACTGATTTCATTTTATGCAATAAAGATCATATTCTGTTTTTAAAAAAAAATTATCACCAGAGGAATCTGACGAGGGGAAAGTTATGCCGACTAACTCTCCCCACGTGTCAGACCCTTTGACTCCCGCCCAAGGGACTTGCGCTCAAATGGTGCCAAGTACACCATAGCGTTTACTTTACAAGACATGGCGGCAGTCATGGATAATACACTGTCAGCGGTATTAGCCAGACTACCTATAGCTCTGGGTTGAGACAAAATGCAGAGCATACTGACGCTTTAAGAACCATGTCTGATACTGCCTCACAATATGCAGAAGCTGAGGAAGGAGAGCTGATACCTGATTCTAATATTTCTACATTTAAATTTAAGCTTGAACACCTCCGCGTGTTACTTAGGAAGGTTTTAGCTGCTCTGAATGACTGTGATACCATTGCAGTGCCACAGAAATTTTGTAGACTGGATAAATGCTTTGCAGTGCCGGTGTGTACTGATGTTTTTCCAATACCTAAAAGGTTTACAGAAATTATTTATAAGGAATGGGATAGACCAGGTGTGCCGTTCTCTTCCCCTCCTATTTTTAGAAAAATGTTTTCCAATAGACGCCACCACACGGGACTTATGGCAGACAGTCCCTAAGGTGGAGGGAGCAGTTTCTACTCTAGCAAAGCATACTACTATCCCTGTCGAGGACAGTTGTGCTTTTTTAGAGCCAATGGATAAAAAATTAGAAGGTTACCTTAAGAAAATATTTATTCAACAAGGTTTTATCCTACAGCCCATTGCATGCATTGCCCCTGTTACTGCTGCTGCGGCGTACTGGTTTGAGTCTCTGGAAGAGGCTTTACAGGTAGAGACTCCATTGGATGACATACTTGGCAAACTTAGAGCACTTAAGCTAGCCAATTATTTTATTTCTGATGCCATTGTTCATTTGAATAAACTAACGGCTAAGAATTCCGGTTTTGCTATACAGGCGCGCAGAGCGCTTTGGCTTAAATCATGGTCAGCTGACGTGACTTTAAAATCTAAGCTACTTCACATTCCCTTCAAGGGGCAGACCCTATTCGGGCCTGGTTTGAAGGAGATTATTGCTGATATCACGGGAGGAAAAGGTTGTGCCCTTCTTCAGGACAGGTCCAAATCTAGGGCCAAACAGTCTAATTTTCATGCCTTTCGAAACTTCAAGGCAGGTGCGGCATCAACTTCCTCTAATAATAAACAAGAGGGAACTTTTGCTCAATCCAAGATGGTCTGGAGACCAAACCAGACCTGGAAAAAAGGTAAGCAGGTCAAAAAGCCTGCTGCTGCCTCTAAGACAGCATGAAGGAACGACCCCCTATCCGGTAACGGATCTAGTAGGGGGCAGACTTTCACTCTTCGCCCAGGCGTGGGCAAGAGATGTTCAGGATCCCTGGGCGTTGGAAATTATATCCCAGGGATATCTTCTGGACTTCAAAGCTTCCCCCCCAAAAGGGAGATTTCAGCTTTCACAATTATCTGCAAACCAGATAAAGAGTGAGGCATTCTTACACTGTGTACGAGACCTCCTAGTTATGGGAGTGATCCATCCAGTTCCAAAGGAGGAACAGGAACAGGGTTTTTACTCAAATCTGTTTGTGGTTCCCAAAAAAGAGGGAACCTTCAGACCGATTTTGGATCTAAAGATCTTAAACAAATTCCTCAAAGTTCCGTCGTTCAAGATGGAAACTATTCGTACCATCCTACCACTGATCCAGGAGGGTCAATATATGACTAAAGTGGATCTAAAGGATGCTTATCTTCACTTCCCGATACACAAAGATCATCATCGGTTTCTCAGGTTTGCCTTTCAAGACAGGCATTACCAGTTGTAGCTCTTCCCTTTGGATTAGCTACAGCCCCAAGAATTTTTACAAAGGTTCTAGGGTTGCTTTTGGCGGTCCTAAGGCTGCGGGGCATAGCAGTAGCCCCTTATTTAGACGACATCCTGATACAGGCGTCAAACTTCCAAATTGCCAAGTCTCATACGGACGTAGTACTGGCATTTCTGAGGTCGCATGGGTGGAAAGTGAACGAGGAAATGTGTTCTCTATCCCCACTCACAAGAGTTTCCTTTCTAGGGACTCTGATAGATTCTGTAGAAATGAAAATTTACCTTGACGGAGTCCAGGTTATCAAAGCTTCTAAATTCCTGTCGGGTTCTTCATTCCATTCCGCGTCCTTTGGTGGCTCAGTGTATGGAAGTAATCGGCTTAGTGGTAGCGGCAATGGACATAGTGCCGTTTGCATGCTTACATCTCAGACCGCTGCAACTATGCAGGCTCAGTCAGTGGAGCGGGGATTACACAGATTTGGCCCCTCAACTGAATCTGGACCAAGAGACCAGGGATCCTCTTCCCTGGTGGCTATCTCGGGTCCATCTGTCCAAAGGTATGACCTTCGCAGGCCAGATTGGACTATTGTAACAACAAATGCCAGCCTTCTAGGTTGGGGTGCAGTCTGGAACTCCCTGAAGGCTCAGGGATCGTGGACTCAGGAGGAGTCTCTCCTTCCAATAAATATTCTGGAACTAAGAGCGATATTCAAGGCTCTTCAGGTTTGGCCTCAGTTAGCAACTCTGAGGTACATCAGATTTCAGTCGGTCAACATCACGACTGTAGCTTACATCAACCATCAAGGGGAAACAAGAAGTTCCGTAGAGATGTTAGAAGTTTCAAAAATAATTCACTGGGCAGAGATTCACTCTTGCCACCTATCAGCTATCCATATCCCAGGTGTAGAGCACTGGGAGGCGGATTTTCTAAGTCGTCAGACTTTTCATCCGGGAGAGTGGGAACTCCATCCGGAGGTATTTGCACAACTGATTCTCCGTTGGGGGAAACCAGAACTGGATCTCATGGCGTCTCGCCAGAACGATAAGCTTCCGTGTTACGGATCCAGGTCCAGGGATCCCAAGGCGACACTGATAGATACTCTAGCAGCGCCCTGGTCTTTCAACCTGGCTTATGTGTTTCCACCGTTTCCTCTGCTCCCTCGACTGATTGCCAAGATCAAGCAGGAGAGAGCATCAGTGATTCTGATAGCACCTGCGTGGCCACGCAGGACCTGGTATGCAGATCTAGTGGACATGTCATCCTTTCCACCATGGTCTCTGCCTCTGAGACAGGACCTTCTACTTCAGGGTCCTTTCAACCATCCAAATCTAATTTCTCTGAGGCTGACTGCCTGGAGATTGAATGCTTGATTTTATAAAAGCGTGGGTTCTCCGAGTCAGTTATTGATACCTTAATACAGGCACGAAAGCCTGTCACCAGGAAAATTTACCATAAGGTATGGCGTAGATATCTTTATTGGTGTGAATCCAAGGGTTACTCATGGAGTAAGGTCAGGATTCCTAGGATTTTATCTTTTCTCCAAGAAGGTTTGGAAAAAGGATTGTCGGCTAGTTTCTTAAAGGGACAGATTTTTGCTCTGTCTATTCTTTTGCACTAGCATCTGGCAGATGTTCCAGACGTTCAGGCATTTTGTCAGGCTTTAGTTTGAATCAAGTCTGTGTTTAAACCTGTTGCTATACCATGGAGCTTAATCTTGGTTCTTAAGGTTCTTCAAGGAGTTCCGTTTGAACCTCTTCATTCCATTGATAAACTTTTATCTTGGAAAGTACTTTTTTTTTTTGGTAGCTATTTCCTCGGCTCGTAGAGTCTCTGAGCTATCTGCCTTACAATGTGATTCTCCTTATCTGGTTTTTCATACGGATAAGGTAGTCCTGCGTACCAAACCTCGGTTCTTACCTAAGGTGGTATCTAACAAGAATATCAATCAAGAGATTGTTGTTCCATCCTTGTGTTACACAATTTGGACGTGGTCTGTGCTTTAAAGTTTTACTTACAAGCTACTAAAGATTTTCGTAAAACATCTGCTTTGTTTGTTGTCTACTCTGGACAGAGGAGAGGTCAAAAGGCTTTGGCAACCTCTTTTTCTTTTTGGCTAAGAAGCTTAATCCGCTTAGCCTATGAGACTGCTGGACAGCAGCCTCCTGAAAGGATTACAGCTCATTCCACTAGAGCTGTGGCTTCCACTTGGGACTTTAAAAATGAGGCTTCTGTTGAACAGATTTGCAAGGCGGCGACTTGGTCTTCGCTTCATACTTTTTCAAAATTTTACAAATTTGATACTTTTGCTTCTTTGGAGGCTATATTTGGGAGACAGGTTTTACAGGCAGTGGTTCCTTCCATTTAAGTTCCTGCCTTGGCCCTCCCTTCATCCGTGTACTTTAGCTTTGGTATTGGTATCCCACAAGTAATGGATGATCCGTGGACTGGATACACTTAACAAGAGAAAACATAATTTATGCTTACCTGATAAATTTATTTCTCTTGTAGTGTATCCAGTCCACAACCCGCCCTGTCATTTTAAGGCAGGTCATTTTTAAATTTAAACTACAGTAACCACTACACCCTATGGTTCCTCCTTTCTCGGCTTGTTTTCGGTCGAATGACTGGCTATGACAGTTAGGGGAGGAGATATAACAGCTCTGCTGTGGGTGTCCTCTTGCAACTTCCTGTTGGGAATTAGAATATCCCACAAGTAATGGATGATCCGTGGACTGGATACACTACAAGAGAAATAAATTTATCAGGTAAGCATAAATTATGTTTTTCCCATGCAAATTAGTGAAATGTTGGACACCATACCTGATACTCGAGAGATGCTCTCTAATTCTTGATCTGACCTTGCGGGTCGTGAGACGCACATACTGTTTTGCACAGGATGTGCATGTGGCCAGGTAAATAGTGTATGAGGACCTGCAGTTTAGACATATATTCTTCATGAAAACCTGTCCCGTTACCGTGGAGCTAAAAGTGCTCCCTGTCTCTACCTTTTTTCAAGCGACACAATCTCTGTGGTGACATTTAAACATACCTTTCTGCGAGAGCCAAGAAGACTCCTGATTATTTTTGGTGGTAATTTTAGTGGGGGACACTGTATTACCTATGGTTTTGCTCCGCCGATACATGAAGTGGCATGATTTGACCGATATGTCTGCTAGGACCTCATCTGCCTTCAACATATCAAAATGTTTTTTGATAATTTCACAAACCTGTGGGAATTGCTCCGAGTGGTCAGTAACAAAGAAAAGATCATCCTTGGTGTCCCCTTTTTTTTTGTTTTTACGTTTGGGGTTCAATAGACTCCTCCTATCTATAGTTCTGACCTCCTCAAATGCTGCGGCTATCGAATCTTTGCTATAACCCCTGAATAGCAATCTCTGGGATAGTTGACCAGCTTCTTTCTCAAAGTTAGCAGACTCTGAGCAATTTCGTTTTAATTGGATAAACTGGCCCTTTAAAATACCCTTGAACACAGTTCTAGGGTGGTAGCTGTTGGCGTGTAACAGAGTATTGCCCGTTATGGGCTTCCTGTACACTGTGGTACATACCCTTTCTCCTGCAACTCCTAGATGAGTAAAATCAAGGTAATTGATGCTTGTATGATTTGATTCCGAGGTGAAACTCAACCCCAGGTCATTAGTGTTGAGAAACACTAAAAAAACTGATAGCTCGCTTTCACTTCCCCTCCAAATAAACAGGAGGTTATCAATAAACCTCCTGTAAAAAACTACATTCGAGCAGAGGGGGCTCCCACCTCCAAAGATGTGGTCCTGCTCCCACCAACGCATATAAAGGTTGGCGTAGGAGGGGGCAAATTTAGCCCCCATTGCAGTCCCACACATTTGGAGGTAGAACACCCCCTCAAAATTGAAGTAGTTGTGGGAGAGCAAAAATTCAGCCACTTGGGCCACGAACCCACAGTAATCCGGATCATCACCATAGTACTTTTGCAGAAAATATGTTACTGCTTGTAAACCTTTGGTGTGGGGTATGGAGGAATACAGAGATTTCACGTCCACCGTGAGCCAAATGTATTCCTCTCTCCACTCCAGACCTTCCAGCAACTTTAAGATGTGCATTGTGTCCCTTACATAGCTCCAAAGCTCCAGTACCATCGGTTGTAGAATCTTGTCTAACCACTCCGATGTATGTTCCAGGAGGGAGCCGATGCTGCTGACAATGGGTCTGCCAGCCACATTGTCCAGGGACTTGTGGACCTTAGGTAGTAGGTTAAAAACTGGCGTGGTGGGGTTTGTTACCAATAAATAATTGGCGGTCTCCTCATCAATAAATCCTGCCTCAATACAATCATCCACCAGGCTAGTTAGCTTTTTCTTAAAAAGCACTGTTGGATCTGAATTCAGAATTCGGTAATCATTGGTATTGTGGAGTTGTCTGTGGGCTTCATTAATGAAGTCCTCCTTATTCATTACCACCACAGATCCCCCTTTATCAGCAGGCCTAATCACCAGGGCAGAGTTGTTACTTAGTGTGGCTAGGGCCTCTCTTTCCCCCACAGTGAGATTATGTTTCCTCTTTTTGTCAGCATAGTACAGCTTGCTGAGATCTGCCTCTATTCTACTCTGGAATCTTTCGATAATAGATCCCCTACTTTTGATAGGGTAAAACTTAGACGGACACTTGAACCTAGGGGACTTGTACTGATTCGAGACCGCTGAGTCTGAATCTATATTGTTCAGTGCTTGCAGTGTGGATTGTCCACATAGACCCTGGAATTCCAGGTCATCCACCACATTGTGGCTCCTACTCATCAACAACTCCCGTTGTGAGTTACTCTCGGCACTGCAAGCAACCTGGTTTTTAGAAAAGTGTTTTTTTAGTGTGATTTTTCATACCAATTTATTTATGTCAATCAAGGTATTAAATAAATTAAAGTTACTTGTTGGTACAAAGCTTAAGCCTAAACTCAACACCCTCTGTTCTGTGGAATTTAAATTGTACGAGGAAAAATTGATCACTGATACCTCATCTGCCTTTAAGTTCTCCTCAATGCATAACCCCCTTTGTTTACTCCCCTGGCCCCTTCTCCCCCCTGTCGCCTTGCGGGGGGGAGGGAAAAAACCTGACGCAATTCTGCATTCTCTATCCTATTCGGGGCTTCCTGATGGTGTGATGTATCAATTGGTTGGGGAATGTACCTAGAGGAGGGCATAGCATTTTTTAGTATGAGGGGTGGTAAAGGGCTAACCTTATCCATAGGCCCTGTAGACTCATATTGCTGTGACGTGGGGGCATGCTTACTCTGAGCTTGGTAAACAGACTGAGCAGATCTAGGGTATGCAGAACCTGAATATGGTGGTACATCATCTTCACCTGAGGTTGAGCTATCTCCACCTGAGTCTGCTTCACTATCTGAGAAACAAATTCTTCTCTGCTGTCTGCCTCTTCCCCTGCCCCTACGTCTGCCCCTGTAACCTCTAACTCTACTGAATTATCCTAAATTTTGATTGTACTCCCTGTACTTCTGTGCCCTCTCCCGCTTATTCCAAATATAAACAGTGTTGTTGTTAAAATCAGTTTGATCCCTGATATATTTGGAATGTTTAATTTCAAGGAGCAGGGCCTTGGCCTCCGCAACTGCCTCCTGGAGCAGTTTATCAAATCTTGCAAAGTCCACATTGTCACAGCTATTGTTCAGTTCATACTGCACCTGACTGATTTTAATTGTAATGTCTTGGACCTGCTTGTTCTTATACATAATAAGGAGGCGCATCAGATTCCAGGAACATTCTGAGAGAGTCTCTTTCCATTCAATGAAAAATGCCCTATCCTCAGTCTAAAAAGTGGGGTATTTATTAATCCGCAGACCCCTAGGTATGAGCTTAAGCTTTAAATAACTTTCTAAAGTCCAAATGTCCCACTTGTATTTATTTTCTTTATTCATTAAAAATTCCATCTTATCAAATAGAGTGGTCAATTTTTGCTGTGTCCTGTCAAGTGTAAAAAAGTTTTCTGCCAGCACCATGCTCTCATCCCTTTCACTCTCATTGCGCAAAGAATAAAAGTTCACATTAGTCCCAGGTGCAACTGTTATATCCACCCTGTTGTCCATGTTCCCTGAAATAAGCTAATAACTTCAAATATACCACTGCTGCAAACAGTCACTGAAAACCAACAAGGGTTACACAGCGGTAGAGAGAGAGAAGTGGGCTTGACCTAAAGAGCCCTGTAAGTAAGTATTGCAAGAATGCTCTATCCTAAACCACTGTGAGCTGTGCCAGTTTTAATACATAAATCAGTGTCCAAGCACTGTCATGCAATGGACTCACCCGCTCCTCTGCACCATCAGTTACTTCTCCAAGGTGGACCAAACGCCACCCCCTCACACCTCCGTTTCGTCCGGTCCTAGGGAGTGGGGATCCTGTAGCCTCTAGATGCTTTACCGGTAAGGTGGTTACAGTCGTGACCTGCTAATGTTCCTCCGGTCGTGGCATAAAGCTGCCTGTCCCAAGCAAACCCTCCTCAGACGTCCTCAGAGGCGGGGGGGCGTGGTCCATTTAAGTGTCCTCTGCACCTTGATTGTAGCTGTGGGGAGCCCGTGTTGCAGCGTCCAGACAGGGAACAAGAGGAGTAGTCTCCTCAGGACTGTGCTAACACGCTGATTAGGTCAATCAAAGTAACAAGCAAAAAAGGAATAGCGGAGCCCCAGTCCAATTGGTGTAAAATAAAAAGATACTTTATTTTCTTGATATATAAAAGAACAACAACAAGGTGCCATTCTCCTAATAGGAGTCAGCTCCTACAGCTGCTGACATGTTTCGGCTGTTGCCGTTATCAAAGCTGCTTGTTTCTGCATGTAAAACCCTGCCTTTAAAAAGGTGAACCTTGACTCCTTACTACAAAACACAGTGATTAATGTGTCCCTAGTATTCTGCTAGAAAACAGTTAAACAAAGTAATTAGAAAACTATTCTATGACAACATTACTAAGTTAATAAATAAATAAATACATATTCTCTATTCTAGTTAACAACAAGGGTATACATGGTGTAGACAAATGGGAGAGCAGTTGTAATATACAAAAAATGAAATTTCAAATATAATCAAATTATAATAGAGTTAGTTAAAACAAATGCTCCCTGTTAATGTTGGAAAATATTACTAAACAGTATTCCAAATGTGTTACTGTAGATTAAATCAATTGATTAATTAATCATGCTACACCTGTTCTAAGTGTAGGACTGTGCTCAGAAAAACTTTATTTCAACAACAGCAAGGCTGATCTCAAGCAAGTATGTTCACCACCTAACAATATGTTGGATAATGCAAAACTGTGTCAAAGACTATGGTCCTAGGGACTATGACGAAAAAGGTCTCACAATTCCACTGTGGCGGTCAGGGACCCAAAATTGCAGGTCTCACACTATTACTCCCAATGGTTAATCAGGTCATACATTGAGTTCATACCTGAGGGGTATCGTGTTTGCAGTGTGAAGATCCAAAAGATCTCATGTTTGGATAGTATTTTATCCCTATCCCCTCCTCTTGGCGATTTCAAAGTTCTTTCAATGCATGTCCAACGGAAGGTATCTGAACTTTTCCCATGCAAATTAGTGAAATGTTGGACTAAGGGGGTGCTTGCCGTACCCGACCTGATACTCGAAAGATGCCTTCTAATTCTTGATCTGACCTCGCGGGTCGTGAGACCCACGTACTGTTTTGCACAGGATGTGCATGTGGCCAGGTAAATAGTGTATGAGGACCTGCATTTTAGACACATATTTTTCATGAAAACCTGTCCCGTTACCGTGGAGTTAAAAGTGCTCCCTGTCTCTACCTTTTCACAAGCGACACAATCTCTGTGGTGACATTTAAACATACCTTTCTGCGAGAGCCAAGAAGACTCCTGATTATTTTTGGTGGTAATTTTAGTGGGGGAAACTGTATTATCTATGGTTTTGCTCCGCCAATACGTGAAGTGGCATGATTTGACCAATATGTCTGCTAGGTCCTCATCTGCCTTCAACATATTTTTTGATAATTTCACAAACCTGTGGGAAATGCTCCGAGTGGTCAATAACAAAGAAGAGATCATCCTTGGTCTCCCCTGTTTTTTTGTTTTTACGTTTGGGGTTCAATAGACTCCTCCTATCTATAGTTCTGACTTCCTCAAGTGCTGCGGCTATCAAATCTTTGCTATAACCCCTGCATAGCAATCTCTGGGATAGTTGACCAGCTTCTTTCTCAAAGTCAGCAGACTCTGAGCAATTTCGTTTTAATCTACAGTAACACATTTGGAATACTGTTTAGTAATATTTTCCAACATTAAAAGGGAGCATTTGTTTTAACTAAGTCTATTTTAATTAGATTATATTTGAATTTTCATTTTTTGTATATGACAACTGCTCTCCCATTTGTCTACACCATGTATACCCTTGTTGTTAACTAGAATAGAGTATTGTATTTATTTATTTATTAACTTAGGCCTAGATTTGGAGTTTGGCGTTAGCTGTGAAAACCAGCGTTAGAGGCTCCTAACGCTGGTTTTAGGCTACCTCCGGTATTTGGAGTCACTCAAAAAAGGGTCTAACGCTCACTTTTCAGCCGCGACTTTTCCATACCGCAGATCCCCTTACGTCAATTGTGTATCCTATCTTTTCAATGGGATCTTTCTCACTCCGGTATTTAGAGTCGTGTCTGAAGTGAGCGTTAGAACTCTAACGACAAATCTCCAGCCGCAGGAAAAAAGTCAGTAGTTAAGAGCTTTCTGGGCTAACGCCGGTTTATAAAGCTCTTAACTACTGTACTTTAAAGTACACTAACACCCATAAACTACCTATGTACCCCTAAACCGAGGTCCCCCCACATCGCCGCAACTCGATTAAATTTTTTTAACCCCTAATCTGCCGACCGCCAACTACGTTATCCTTATGTACCCCTAATCTGCTGCCCCTAACACCGCCGACCCCTATATTATATTTATTAACCCCTAATATGCCCCCCACAACGTCGCCGCCAGCTACCTACACTTATTAACCCCTAATCTGCCGACCGCAAAGCGCCGCCACCTACGTTATCCTTATGTACCCCTAATCTGCTGCCCCTAACACCGCCGACCCCTATATTATATTTATTAACCCCTAATCTGCCCCCCACAACGTCGCCTCCACCTGCCTACACTTATTAACCCCTAATCTGCCGAGCGGACCGCACCGCTACTATAATAAAGTTATTAACCCCTAATCCGCCTCACTAACCCTATAATAAATAGTATTAACCCCTAATCTGCCCTCCCTAACATCGCCGACACCTAACTTCAATTATTAACCCCTAATCTGCCGACCGGAGCTCACCGCTATTCTAATAAATGTATTAACCCCTAAAGCTAAGTCTAACCCTAACACTAACACCCCCCTAAATTAAATATAATTTTAATCTAACGAAATTAATTAGCTCTTATTAAATCAATTATTCCTATTTAAAGCTAAATACTTACCTGTAAAATAAATCCTTATATAGCTACAATATAAATTATAATTACATTGTAGCTATTTTAGGATTAATATTTATTTTACAGGCAACTTTGTAATTATTTTAACCAGGTACAATAGCTATTAAATAGTTAAGAACTATTTAATAGTTAACTAGTTAAAATAATTACAAAATTACCTGTAAAATAAATCCTAACCTAAGTTAGAATTAAACCTAACACTATACTATCATTAAATTAATTAAATAAAATACCTACAATTACCTACAATTAAACCTAACACTACACTATCAATACATTAATTAAATACAATATCTACAAAAAACTACAATGAAATAAACTAACTAAAGTACAAAAAATAAAAAAGAACTAAGTTACAAAAAATAAAAAAATATCTACAGACATAAGAAAAATATTACAACAATTTTAAACTAATTACACCTACTCTAAGCCCCCTAATAAAACAACAAAGCCCCCCCCCAAAAAAAATGCCCTACCCTATTCTAAATTACTAAAGTTAAAAGCTCTTTTACCTTACCAGCCCTGAACAGGGCCCTTTGCGGGGCATGCCCCAAGAAGTTCAGCTCTTTTGCCTGTAAAAAAAACATACAATACCCCCCCCAACATTACAACCCACCACCCACATACCCCTAATCTAACCCAAACCCCCCTTAAATAAACCTAACACTAAGCCCCTGAAGATCTTCCTACCTTATCTTCACCATACCAGGTTCACCGATCCGTCCGATAGTTCTGACTTCCTCAAGTGCTGCGGCTATCAAATCTTTGCTATAACCCCTGCATAGCAATCTCTGGGATAGTTGACCAGCTTCTTTCTCAAAGTCAGCAGACTCTGAGCAATTTCGTTTTAATCTACAGTAACACATTTGGAATACTGTTTAGTAATATTTTCCAACATTAAAAGGGAGCATTTGTTTTAACTAAGTCTATTTTAATTAGATTATATTTGAATTTTCATTTTTTGTATATGACAACTGCTCTCCCATTTGTCTACACCATGTATACCCTTGTTGTTAACTAGAATAGAGTATTGTATTTATTTATTTATTAACTTAGGCCTAGATTTGGAGTTTGGCGTTAGCTGTGAAAACCAGCGTTAGAGGCTCCTAACGCTGGTTTTAGGCTACCTCCGGTATTTGGAGTCACTCAAAAAAGGGTCTAACGCTCACTTTTCAGCCGCGACTTTTCCATACCGCAGATCCCCTTACGTCAATTGCGTATCCTATCTTTTCAATGGGATCTTTCTCACTCCGGTATTTAGAGTCGTGTCTGAAGTGAGCGTTAGAACTCTAACGACAAATCTCCAGCCGCAGGAAAAAAGTCAGTAGTTAAGAGCTTTCTGGGCTAACGCCGGTTTATAAAGCTCTTAACTACTGTACTTTAAAGTACACTAACACCCATAAACTACCTATGTACCCCTAAACCGAGGTCCCCCCACATCGCCGCAACTCGATTAAATTTTTTTAACCCCTAATCTGCCGACCGCCAACTACGTTATCCTTATGTACCCCTAATCTGCTGCCCCTAACACCGCCGACCCCTATATTATATTTATTAACCCCTAATATGCCTCCCACAACGTCGCCGCCAGCTACCTACACTTATTAACCCCTAATCTGCCGACCGCAAAGCGCCGCCACCTACGTTATCCTTATGTACCCCTAATCTGCTGCCCCTAACACCGCCGACCCCTATATTATATTTATTAACCCCTAATCTGCCCCCCACAACGTCGCCTCCACCTGCCTACACTTATTAACCCCTAATCTGCCGAGCGGACCGCACCGCTACTATAATAAAGTTATTAACCCCTAATCCGCCTCACTAACCCTATAATAAATAGTATTAACCCCTAATCTGCCCTCCCTAACATCGCCGACACCTAACTTCAATTATTAACCCCTAATCTGCCGACCGGAGCTCACCGCTATTCTAATAAATGTATTAACCCCTAAAGCTAAGTCTAACCCTAACACTAACACCCCCCTAAATTAAATATAATTTTAATCTAACGAAATTAATTAGCTCTTATTAAATCAATTATTCCTATTTAAAGCTAAATACTTACCTGTAAAATAAATCCTTATATAGCTACAATATAAATTATAATTACATTGTAGCTATTTTAGGATTAATATTTATTTTACAGGCAACTTTGTAATTATTTTAACCAGGTACAATAGCTATTAAATAGTTAAGAACTATTTAATAGTTAACTAGTTAAAATAATTACAAAATTACCTGTAAAATAAATCCTAACCTAAGTTAGAATTAAACCTAACACTATACTATCATTAAATTAATTAAATAAAATACCTACAATTACCTACAATTAAACCTAACACTACACTATCAATACATTAATTAAATACAATATCTACAAAAAACTACAATGAAATAAACTAACTAAAGTACAAAAAATAAAAAAGAACTAAGTTACAAAAAATAAAAAAATATCTACAGACATAAGAAAAATATTACAACAATTTTAAACTAATTACACCTACTCTAAGCCCCCTAATAAAACAACAAAGCCCCCCCCAAAAAAAAATGCCCTACCCTATTCTAAATTACTAAAGTTAAAAGCTCTTTTACCTTACCAGCCCTGAACAGGGCCCTTTGCGGGGCATGCCCCAAGAAGTTCAGCTCTTTTGCCTGTAAAAAAAACATACAATACCCCCCCCAACATTACAACCCACCACCCACATACCCCTAATCTAACCCAAACCCCCCTTAAATAAACCTAACACTAAGCCCCTGAAGATCTTCCTACCTTATCTTCACCATACCAGGTTCACCGATCCGTCCTGAAGAGCTCCTCCGATGTCCTGATCCAAGCCCAAGCGGGGGGCTGAAGATGTCCATGATCCGGTAGAAGTCTTCATCCAAGCAGGGCAGAAGAGGTCTTCCATCCGATTGAAGTCTTCATCCAAGCAGGGCAGAAGAGGTCTTCCATCCGATTGAAGTCTTCATCCAGGCGGCATCTTCTATCGACATCCATCTGGAGTGGAGCGGCAGCATCCTGAAGACCTCCGACGCGGAACATCCTCTTCTCCCGACGCCTACTAGCCAAATGACGGTTCCTTTAAATGACGTCATCCAAGATGGCGTCCCTCGAATTCCGATTGGCTGATAGGATTCTATCAGCCAATCGGAATTAAGGTAGGAATATTCTGATTGGCTGATGGAATCAGCCAATCAGAATCAAGTTCAATCCGATTGGTATTACTACCTTAATTCCGATTGGCTGATAGAATCCTATCAGCCAATCGGAATTCGAGGGACGCCATCTTGGATGACGTCATTTAAAGGAACCGTCATTCGTCGTTCAGTCGTCAGCCAGGATTGATGTTCCGCATCGGAGGTCTTCAAGATGCTGCCGCTCCGCTCCAGATGGATGTCGATAGAAGATGCCGCCTGGATGAAGACTTCAATCGGATGGAAGACCTCTTCTGCCCCGCTTGGATGAAGACTTCAATTGGATGGAAGACCTCTTCTGCCCAACTTGGATGAAGACTTCTACCGGATCATGGACATCTTCAGCCCCCCGCTTGGGCTTGGATCAGGACATCGGAGGAGCTCTTCAGGATGGATCGGTGAACCTGGTATGGTGAAGATAAGGTAGGAAGATCTTCAGGGGCTTAGTGTTAGGTTTATTTAAGGGGGGTTTGGGTTAGATTAGGGGTATGTGGGTGGTGGGTTGTAATGTTGGGGGGGGTATTGTATGTTTTTTTTACAGGCAAAAGAGCTGAACTTCTTGGGGCATGCCCTGCAAAGGGCCCTGTTCAGGGCTGGTAAGGTAAAAGAGCTTTTAACTTTAGTAATTTAGAATAGGGTAGGGCATTTTTTTATTTTGGGGGGCTTTGTTGTTTTATTAGGGGGCTTAGAGTAGGTGTAATTAGTTTACAATTGTTGTAATATTTTTCTTATGTTTGTAGATATTTTTTTATTTTTTGTAACTTAGTTCTTTTTTATTTTTTGTTCTTTAGTTAGTTTATTTCATTGTAGTTATTTGTAGATATTGTATTTAATTAATTTATTGATAGTGTAGTGTTAGGTTTAATTGTAGGTAATTGTAGGTATTTTATTTAATTAATTTATTGATAGTCTAGTGTTAGGTTTAATTGTAGGTAATTGTAGGTATTTTATTTAATTAATTTAATGATAGTATAGTGTTATTTTTAATTGTAACTTAGGTTAGGCTTTATTTTACAGGTAATGTTGTAATTATTTTAACTAGGTAACTATTAAATAGTTCTTAACTATTTAATAGCTATTGTACATGGTTAAAATAATTACAAAGTTGCCTGTAAAATAAATATTAATCCGAAAATTTCAATGTAATTATAATTTATATTGTAGCTTTATTAGGATTTATTTTACAGGTAAGTATTTAGCTTTAAATAGGAATAATTTATTTAATAAGAGTTAATTAATTTCGTTAGATTAAAATTATATTTAACTTAGGGGGGTGTTAGTGTTAGGGTTATACTTAGCTTTAGGGGTTAATACATTTATTAGAATAGCGGTGAGCTCCGGTCGGCAGATTAGGGGTTAATAATTGAAGTTAGGTGTCGGCGATGTGAGGGAGGGAAGATTAGGGGTTAATACTATTTATTATAGGGTTAGTGAGGCGGATTAGGGGTTAATAACTTTATTATAGTAGCGCTCAGGTCCGCTCGGCAGATTAGGGGTTAATAAGTGTAGGCAGGTGGAGGCGATGTTGTGGGGGGCAGATTAGGGGTTAATAAATATAATATAGGGGTCAGCGATGTTAGGGCAGCAGATTAGGGGTACATAGGGATAATGTAAATAGCGGCGGTTTACGGAGTGGCAGATTAGGGGTTAATAATAATATGCAGGGGTCAGCGATAGCGGGGGCAGCAGATTAGGGGTTAATAAGTGTAAGGTTAGGGGTGTTTAGACTCGGGGTACATGTTAGAGTGTTAGGTGCAGACGTAGGAAGTGTTTCCGCATAGCAAACAATGGGGCTGCGTTAGGAGCTGAACGCGGCTTTTTTGCAGGTGTTAGGTTTTTTTTCAGCTCAAACAGCCCCATTGTTTTCTATGGGGGAATCGTGCACGAGCACGTTTTTGAGGCTGGCCGCTTGCGTAAGCAACTCTGGTATCGAGAGTTGAAGCTGCGTTAAAAATGCTCTACGCTCCTTTTTTGGAGCCTAACGCAGCCTTTATGTGGACTCTCAATACCAGAGTTATTTTTATGGTGCGGCCAGAAAAAAGCCGGCGTTAGCTACGCGGGTCCTTACCGACAAAACTCTAAATTTAGCCGTTAGTAATGTTGTCATAGAATAGTTTTCTAATTACTTTGTTTAACTGTTTTCTAGCAGAATACTAGGGCAACATTAATCACTGTGTTTTGTAGTATTCACTTTATAGTCACTAGGTTCAACTGTATTCAACTATGACCTTGTGGAAGGGAATGGGTTAATATGCAAATGATTGTTGTTCACCATTGTCCTATAGGAGTCAAGGTTCACCTTTTTAAAGGGAGGGTTTTACCTGCAGAACCAAGCAACTTTGATAATGGCAACAGCCGAAACATGTCAGCAGCTGTAGGAGCTGACTCCTATTAGGAGAATGGCACCTTGTTGTTGTTCTTTTATATATCAAGAAAATAAAGTATCTTTTTATTTTACACCAATTGGACTGGTGCTCCGCTATTCCTTTTTTGCTTGTTACATTGATTGACCTAATCAGCCTGTTAGCACAGTCCTGAGGAGACTACTCCTCTTGTTCCCTGCCTGGACGCTGCAACATGGGCCCCCCGCAGCTACAATCAAGGTGCAGAGGCCTCCAATCTTTGAGGACGCTTACATGGACCATGCCCCCACTCCTCTGAGGATGTCTGAGGAGGGTTTGCTTGTGACAGACAGCTTTACACCACGACCGGAGGAACATTAGCAGTTCACGACTGTAACCACCTTACCGGTAAAGCATCTAGAGGCTACAGGATCCCCACTCCCTAGGACCGGATGACACGGAGGTGTGAGGGGGTGGCGTTTGGTCCACCTTGGAGAAGTAACTGACGGTTTGTCTGTTGCATGACAGTGCTTGGACACTGATTTATGTATTAAAACTGGCACCGCTCACAGCGGTTTAGGGGAGAACATTCTTGCAATACTTACTTACAGGGCTCTTTAGGTCAAGCCCACTTCTTTCTCTGTACCGCTGTGTAACCCTTGAAGTTATTAGCTTATTTCAGGGAACATGGACAACGGGGTGGATATAACAATTGCACCTGGGACTAATGTGAACTTTTATTCTTTGCGCAATGAGAGTGAAAGGGATGAGAGCATGGTGCTGGCAGAAAACTTTTTTACACTTCACAGGACACAGCAAAAATTGACCACTCTATTTGATGATATGGAATTTTTAATGAATAAAGAAAATAAATACAAGTGGGATATTTTGACTTTAGAAAATTATTTAAAGCTTAAGCTCATACCTAGGGGTCTGCAGATTAATAATTACCCCACTTTTTACACTGAGGATAGGGCATTTTTCATTGAATGGAACGAGACTCTCTCAGAATGTTCCTGGAATCTGATGTGCCTCTTTATTATCTATAAGAACAAGCAGGTCCAACACATTACAATTAAAATCAGTCAGGTGGAGACTTCCAGCTGGAGGAGGGGCGTACAGGTAACTGCATGTAACTACAGGTGTTACTGGAGCTCCCCGCCTTTGAGAAAGGCGTAATCCATCCCCAGTCTATGCTGTTACCCTTGGTCGATTCTAGGCTTGGGCTCTTAGGACGTATGATCCTGCATATGGAAGTCTGACCACACAGCCTAATTGTGCACGTTGGCTGGTGCACGCCATTTTCTCCGATGACATCTGGAGCTCTGCTGACCAATATCGGGCCATTTGGTTAAATACCTTTTCTCTCTGACTATTGCTCTTGGTAAATGGTCTAGACCTGTTATCTCAAAATAAACTGCACGGCTAATGGAAGTACCTGAGCCCCGCGGCTGACTTATGGGAAGTCGGGCTTTGTTTGCCTAGAGGTGCCTGGTTCATCTTTATCCCGCTTGCCTTAATAAGGACGCTGTCGAGTATACTTGTAAACTAGCTTCCCTATCAAGGTCATTCTTAAACAAGATATATGCCGCAAAGGGAAGTTACCTGGACCATGTTAGCAAGCCACCTGGAAAGTGGGGCCCCATTTGCCTAGAGGTGCCTGGTTACACCTCCAATAGAGGAGCGGACTTTCAGCCCACCTGGTTGGGCTAAGTTATATTTGGATGCCTTTCCTATTCTAGTGAGACGGAGGTTATGCCGACAAGCAACGGCACATAATTATTTGTAGCAAAAGTTTCCAGCTGTATCAGTACACTCTTTGCTACCTACGCTATACAACGGAGGTGTTATATCTGTTCTTCCCTTGGTCAGCGGATTCCCAGCTCTAGGGGGTCGTGGATCTCCCCAAGCTGCAGGCTGATCTTCTCTTCTGTGCCAACGAGTCGCCAAAGTTCACGCCAAACTCATCAAAATAAGAAGGCAAGGAGACCTCGAACCATAAAGTTGCGGCTGGTTCCTGATTTGGCTGCAAAGTGTTAATCGGCCCCAGGTAAGATCTGAGAGGGGCAGAAGGCAATAGAGAACTCCGATCGATGCTAGCCAGTTTGATTTTGTGCTACGGGCCTCGGGGTATTCAGAAGGAAAGTACTGTGTACGGCATATTGTACTTATAGGCAGCACATAACTCGGCTACTATCAGTCACTGGGAATTGGACTTAGATTAAATCCACATTTTTGGAACTTTGCCCGGGATGTAAGCTCATCCAGCGGAGGTGATATTGGAGCTGTAGACTCAGTATATTGATATACTACTGCCTGTTCTATCCTTGAGACAGATAGTCTATGAAGCATAATCTACTTCTTGGAATAATACGCTTCTGTTACTAGACTGCTTAATTATAGCTTTTTTCTTTTTTTTTTTTCCTTTATGCTCTCTGGTATAGGGAAATTTAAATATTTGTTGTGGCAGTTCTACCTGTAACTCCTGTTATAAGTTTATTTTCACTGTGATATATCTTGTTTATATGTTGGGATACAGATGTATTCATCATTAGAAATGTTGTTTTGTTTCTCTCCCCTCTCTCAATACCGCATATTGTTAGTGATTACTTATTAGCAGTGGCCTCTCTTTGAAATACTACAGCATCTAAGGTGAATCTTAATCGAGAGGGTGTCCTGTCACTTGATTAAGAGAGTCAAGAGAGTTACTTGATTAATAGAATCTGGGGTTGCTTGCCAACTATAATTAAGCAGGCGTAATTATATGCAACTTGGAGGTCTACAAGTTTCACTCTGACTTATTATGACACTGAATGTATTGAGTGTATAAACATCTGAACCATAAATATTCTGCCATAGTCGGATATTTCTATGCACAAGATTTGGTCTTGCAAAGTTCACATAAGATAAGCACAGACGTGCATACTTGTAAATATAGTGGGTAAATAATTTACCAGGATTAGCACAAAACGATCCTTGCTATGGTCTGGAGCCTACTTAAGGGTTAGAACTGTGGGCCAACGTAAAGAACAACCTACTTTCATATTTATAGCATAAGTATTATTAGTCGTATTCTAGCACAACTTTCTTGTATGGGTGTGTCAGCTATAAATACGGTTAAAGGGACAGTCAAGTATAAATTAAACTTTCATTATTCAGATAGGACTTTTAATTTTAACTGACTTTCCAATTTACTTTTATCATCAAATTTGCTTTTTTCTCTTGGTATTCTTACTTTAAACTAAACATAGGTAGGCTCATATGCTAATTTCTAAGCCTTTGAGGGCTGCCTTTTATCACATGCTTTTTAAATCTCTTTTCAACACAAAGAGACAGAAAGTACACGTGGGCCATATAGATAACACTGTGTTCAGGCACATAAAGTTATTTAAGATCTAGCACAACACAATGCTAAATTTAAGACAATAGATAATAAACAGTCACAGTCATGTGATCAGGGGGCGGGAAGAAGGTTCCTAGATACAAGGTAATCACAAAGGTAAAAAGTACATTAATATAACTGTGTTGGTTATGCAAAACTGGGGAATGAGTAATAAAGGGATTATCTATCTTTTAAAACAATAACAATTCTATGGTTGACTGTCCCTTTAAGTAGAAGTATTTTAGGCAGCACGCTGTTATAGAGTTCTCTTTCTGCGTTGGCTCAGAATAAATAGTAACATTAACAGTATCAGTAGATATATTGTAGGCAGTTTGTTGCTACAGTTTTTTCCTTGTGTTTTTTTTTTTTTTTTTTTGAGCTAGTTAACAGCAGGGCTGGATTGGCCTACCAGGATACCAGGAGATTTCCCGGTGGGCTGCAGCAGTTGGGGCTGGGAAGCTACAGTTTAAAGGGGAGATTAATGGCTGCAATTGGGTTGTAGGGTGCTTATATAATAACAATTTGGTATTTTTATTTAATGGAAAGTAATATAATTTAATTCTGAAAAAAATATTGGGGAAGGAGTATCCCAGTAATCATCTTTAAGAAAAATGGGGCCTGTGAATTGTACCGACTCAATGGAAAATCGGGCTGGTCTTCATATTTTTCCAGGGCTGCTTTTTCTTCCCAGTCCGGCCCTGGTTAACAGTTTAGATAACACTACAGTATAATCACGCTAAGAAGCACCTTTCGTATAATCTCCTTTTCTCTTGGGCTAGCCAAGTTTAAAAGGTACACTTATGACAGAAGCACACGCACTTTAGGAAGTATTTTGTGGTAGTCTTCTTTCCTTCTGGATTAACCAGAATAAAATTAATACTAATAACTGACACACTTACACTACATTTTGCAACAAGCCACTATGAGCTCACTATAAGTATCACAGGAAGCACTCTATTATAGCCCAGAGTCCCTATTCAGGTGGCACTCACGATACTGTGGGAATTTATAGATGGGAGTGTTGTTATAATATTTTAAGTTGTTTAACACCTTGGATTACACTGGTGGTGTGCTTAAATTTTGATTATTTTTTTATTTTGTATACTTCCTAGTTTGTTCATTTAAACTTTTTTTATATTAATTCTCAGTTTTAGGGATTTTTTTTTTTCTTATGGACAGATATATGCTCCAAAAGAGCTCACCTTCTAATATGCCTCCTAAATCAAAGGACAAGAAAGGGAGCAGCAGGATTCTGGACTCTAGCACTGATTCACCTCATGATAAAGGTACTATTAGCCCTACGTATAATAACATGGCAGAATATGCAGCTGAAGTTGCCAAAATCTTGATTCCTCAGTTTGATCTAATAAAACTGGAGATCAGGAATGAGATTTCAAATCTCACAGGTGAGGTCAGGCAGTTTTCAACAAGACTAGACGAAGTTGAAAATAGAGTCTCCGATTTGGAAGACAGAGTTAATGTGCAAGATCCAATTGTAGATATACACAGTAAAACGATCGCTACACTACAAGCTAAGATTGAAGATCTAGAAGATCGTTCAAGATGTAACAATCTAAAAGTGATCGGTCTTCCTGAGACATTAGAATTTCAAGATTTGATGGCCTTTGTGACAAATACGCTACCACAAGCTTTGCAGATTCCAGTTCCTCCTGATCCCTTTCAGATAGAGAGGGTGCATAGGTTGGGACAACGTAGAGACGTTACTGAGAGTTATAGACCAAGGCCAGTGATATTTAAATTCGTTAATTCCCAAGACAAACTACTATACCTTAAGCACTATAGAGAATGTAATCCTTTTTTCCTAGGTCCTCACAAGTTATTAATCTTTCAAGATTTTTCTTCTGAAACGCTGACTAAGAGAAGGGACATGTCCTTTTTCTATGGCAGGCTGCAGAAGGAAAATTATAACATTAAATTGATATACCCTGCAAAGCTGGTGGTGTTAAGAGAGGGAATTTCTCACATATTAAATAATGTTGTGGAAGCAGAAAATCAGTCAGGTGCAGGATGAACTGAACAAGCACTTTGACAATGTGGACTTTGCAAGATTTGATAAACTGCTCCAGGGGGCAGTTGCGGAGGCCAAGGCCCTGCTACTTGAAATTAAACATTCCAAATATATCAGGGAACAAACTGATTTTAACAACAACACTGTTTATATTTGGAATAAGAGGGAGAGGGTACAGAAGTACAGGGAGTACAATCAACATGCAGGATCATCCAGTAGAGGGAGAGGTTACAGGGGCAGATGTAGGGGCAGGGGAAGAGGCAGGCAGCAGAGAAGAATTTGTTTCTCAGATAGTGAAGCATACTCAGGTGGAGATAGCTCAATCTCAGGTGAAGATGATGTACCACCATATTCAGGTTCTGCATACCCTAAATCTGCTCAGTCTGTTTACCAAGCTCAGAGTAAGCCTGCCCCCACGTCACAGCAATATGAGTCTACAGGGCCTAGGGATAAGGTTAGCCCTTTACCACCCCCCATACTAAAAAATGCTATGCCCTCCTCTAGGTACATTCCCCAACCAGTTGATACATCACACCATCAGGAAGCCCTGAATAGGGTAGAGAATGCAGAATTGTGTCAGGTTTCCCCCCCCCCCCCCGCAAGGTGACGGGGGGGAGAAGGAGCCAGGGGAGCAAACAAAGGGGGTTATGCATTGAGGAGAACCCAAAGGCAGACAAGGTATCAGTGATCAATCTTTCCTCGTACAATTTAAATTCCACAGAACAGAGGGTGTTGAGTTTAGGCTTAAGTTTTGTACCAACAAGTAACTTTAATTTATTTAATACCTTGATTGACGTAAATAAATTGGTATGAAAAATCAGACTAAAAAAACACTTTTCTAAAAACCAGGTTGCTTGCAGTGCCGAGAGTAACTCACAACGGGAGTTGTTGATGAGTAGGAGCCACAATGTGGTGGATGACCTGGAATTCCAGGATCTATGTGGACTCTCCACACTGCAAGCACTGAACAATATAGATTCAGACTCAGCGGTCTCGAATCAGTACAAGTCCCCTAGGTTCAAGTGTCCGTCTAAGTTTTACCCTATCCAAAGTAGGGGATCTATTATCGAAGAATTCCAGAGTAGAATAGAGGCAGATCTCAGCAAGCTGTACTATGCTGACAAAAAGAGGAAACTTAATCTCACTGTAGGGGAAAGAGAGGCCCTAGCCACACTAAGCAACAACTCTGCCCTGGTGATAAGGGCCACTGATAAAGGGGGATACTTGGTGGTAATGAATAAGGAGGACTTCATTAATGAAGCCCACAGACAACTCCACAATACCAGTGATTACCGAATTCTGAATTCAGATCCAACAGTGCTTTTTAAGAAAAAGCTAACTAGCCTGGTGGATGATGGTATTGAGGCAGGATTTATTGATGAGGAAACCGCCAATTATTTATTGGTAACAAACCCCACCATGCCAGTTTTTAACCTACTACCTAAGGTCCACAAGTCCCTGGACAATGTGGCTTGCAGACCCATTGTCAGTGGCATCGGCTCCCTTCTGGAACATACATCGGAGTGGTTAAACAAGATTCTACAACCAATGGTACTGGCGCTTTGGAGCTATGTAAGGGACACAATGCACATCTTAAAGTTGCTGGAAGGTCTGGAGTGGAGAGAGGAATACATTTGGCTCACGGTGGATGTGAAATCTCTGTATTCATCCATACCCCACACCAAAGGTTTACAAGCAGTAACATATTTTCTGCAAAAGTACTATGGTGATGATCCGGATTACTGTGGGTTCGTGGCCCAAGTGGCTGAATTTTTGCTCTCCCACAACTACTTCAAGTTTGAGGGGGTGTTCTACCTCCAGATGTGTGGGACTGCAATGGGGGCTAAATTTGCCCCCTCCTACGCCAACCTTTATATGGGTTGGTGGGAGCAAGACCACATTTTTGGATGTGGGAGCCCCCCCTGCTTGAATGTAGTTTTTTACAGGAGGTTTATTGATGACCTCGTGTTTATTTGGAGGGGAAGTGAAAGCGAGCTATCGGCTTTTTTACCGTTTCTCAACACTACTGACCTGGGGTTGAGTTTCACCTCGGAATCAAATCGTACAAGCATCAATTACCTTGATGTTACTCTTCTAGGAGTTGCAGGAGAAAGGGTACGTACCACAGTGTACAGGAAGCCCATATCAGGCAATACTCTGTTACACGCCAACAGCTACCACCCTACAACTGTGTTCAAGGGAATTGTAAAGGGCCAGTTTATCTGTTTAAAATGAAATTGCTCAGAGTCTGCTAACTTTGAGAAAGAAGCTGGTCAACTATCCCAGAGATTGCTATGCAGGGGTTATAGCAAAGATTCGATAGCCACAGCATTTGAGGAGGTCAGAACTATAGATAGGAGGAGTCTATTGAACCCCAAACGTAAAAACAAAAAAACAGGGGAGACCAAGGATGATCTCTTCTTTGTTACTGACCACTCGGAGCAATTCCCACTGGTTTGTGAAATTATCAAAAAACATTTTGATATGTTGAAGGCAGATGAGGACCTAGCAGACATATCGGTCAAATCATGCCACTTCACGTATCGGCGGAGCAAAACCATAGGTGATACAGTGTCCCCCACTAAAATTACCACCAAAAATAATCAGGAGTCTTCTTGGCTCTCGCAGAAAGGTATGTTTAAATGTTGCCACAGAGATTGTGTCGCTTGTGAAAAGGTAGAGACAGGGAGCACTTTTAGCTCCACGGTAACGGGACAGGTTTTCATGAAAAATATGTGTCTAAACTGCAGGTCCTCATACACTACAGGGAGTGCAGAATTATTAGGCAAATTAGTATTTTGACCACATCATCCTCTTTATGCATGTTGTCTTACTCCAAGCTGTATAGGCTCGAAAGCCTACTACCAATTAAGCATATTAGGAAATGTGCATCTCTGTAATGAGAAGGGGTTTGGTCTAATGACATCAACACCCTATATCAGGTGTGCATAATTATTAGGCAACTTCCTTTCCTTTGGCAAAATGGGTCAAAAGAAGGACTTGACAGGCTCAGAAAAGTAAAAAATAGTGAGATATCTTGCAGAGGGATGCAGCACTCTTAAAATTGCAAAGCTTCTGAAGCGTGATCATTGAACAATCAAGCGTTTCATTCAAAATAGTCAACAGGGTCGCAAGAAGCGTGTGGAAAAACCAAGGCGCAAAATAACTGCCCATGAACTGAGAAAAGTCAAGCGTGCAGCTGCCAAGATGCCACTTGCCACCAGTTTGGCCATATTTCAGAGCTGCAACATCACTGGAGTGCCCAAAAGCACAAGGTGTACAATACTCAGAGACATGGCCAAGGTAAGAAAGGCTGAAAGACGACCACCACTGAACAAGACACACAAGCTGCAACGTCAAGACTGGGCCAAGAAATATCTCAAGACTGATTTTTCTAAGGTTTTATGGACTGATGAAATGAGAGTGAGTCTTGATGGGCCAGATGGATGGGCCCATGGCTGGATTGGTAAAGGGCAGAGAGCTCCAGTCCAACTCAGACGCCAGCAAGGTGGAGGTGGAGTACTGGTTTGGGCTGGTATCATCAAAGATGAGCTTGTGGGGCTTTTTCGGGTTGAGGATGGAGTCAAGCTCAACTCCCAGTCCTACTGCCAGTTTCTGGAAGACACCTTCTTCAAGCAGTGGTACAGGAAGAAGTCTGCATCCTTCAAGAAAAACATGATTTTCATGCAGGACAATGCTCCATCACACGCGTCCAAGTACTCCACAGCGTGGCTGGCAAGAAAGGGTATAAAAGAAGAAAATCTAATGACATGGCCTCCTTGTTAACCTGATCTGAACCCCATTGAGAACCTGTGGTCCATCATCAAATGTGAGATTTACAAGGAGGGAAAATAGTACACCTCTCTGAACAGTGTCTGGGAGGCTGTGGTTGCTGCTGCACGCAATGTTGATGGTGAACAGATCAAAACACTGACAGAATCCATGGATGGCAGGCTTTTGAGTGTCCTTGCAAAGAAAGATGGCTATATTGGTCACTGATTTGTTTTTGTTTTGTTTTTGAATGTCAGAAATGTATATTTGGGAATGTTGAGATGTTATATTGGTTTCACTGGTAAAAATAAATAATTGAAATGGGTATATATTTGTTTTTTTGTTAAGTTGCCTAATAATTATGCACATTAATAGTCACCTGCACACACAGATATCCCCCTAAAATAGCTAAAACTAAAAACAAACTAAAAACTACTTCCAAAAATATTCAGCTTTGATATTAATGAGTTTTTTGGGTTCATTGAGAACATGGTTGTTGTTCAATAATAAAATTAATCCTCAAAAATACAACTTGCCTAATAATTCTGCACTCCCTGTATATTTGTTTTTTGTTAAGTTGCCTAATAATTATGCACAGTAATAGTCACCTGCACACACAGATATCCCCCTAAAATAGCTATAACTAAAAACAAATTAAAAACTACTTCCAAAACTATTCAGCTTTGATATTAATGAGTTTTTTGGGTTCATTGAGAACATGGTTGTTGTTCAATAATAAAATTAATCCTCAAAAATACAACTTGCCTAATAATTCTGCACTCCCTGTATTTACCTGGCCACATGCACATCCTGTGCAAAACAGTACGTGGGTCTCATGACCCGCGAGGTCAGATCAAGAATTAGAGAGCATCTCTCGAGTATCAGGTCGGGTACGGCAAGCACCCCCTTAGTCCAACATTTCCCTAATTTGCATGGGAAAAGTTCAGATACCTTCCGTTGGACATGCATTGAAAGAATTTTGAAATCGTCAAGAGGAGGGGATAGGGATAAATTACTATCCAAACGTAAGATCTTTTGGATCTTCACACTGCAAACATGATACCCCTCAGGTTTGAACTCAGTGTATGACCTGGTTAACCATTGGGAGTAATAGTGTGAGACCTGCAATTTTGGGTCCCTGACCGCCGCAGTGGGATTGTGAGACCTTTTTCATCATAGTCCCTAGGACCATAGTCTTTGACACAGTTTTGCATTATCCACCATATTGTTAGGTGGTGAACATACTTGTTTGAGATCAGCCTTGCTGTTGTTGAAATAAAGTTTTTCTGAGCACAGTCCTACACTTAGAACAGGTGTAGCATGATTAATTAATCAATTGATTTAATCTACAGTAACACATTTGGAATACTGTTTAGTAATATTTTCCAACATTAACAGGGAGCATTTGTTTTAACTAACTCTATTAAAATTTGATTATATTTGAATTTTCCTTTTTTGTATATGACAACTGCTCTCCCATTTGTCTACACCATGTATACCCTTGCTGTTAACTAGAATAGAGATTATGTATTTATTTATTTATTAATTAACTTAGTAATGTTGTCATAGAATAGTTTTCTAATTACTTTGTTTAACTGTTTTCTAGCAGAATACTAGGGCAACATTAATCACTGTGTTTTGTAGTATTCACTTTATAGTCACTAAGTTCAACTGTATTCAACTATGACCTTGTGGAAGGGAATGGGTTAATATGCAAATGATTGTTGTTCACCATTGTCCTATAGGAGTCAAGGTTCACCTTTTTAAAGGCAGGGTTTTACCTGCAGAAACAAGCAGCTTTGATAATGGCAACAGCCGAAACATGTCAGCAGCTGTAGGAGCTGACTCCTATTAGGAGAATGGCACCTTGTTGTTGTTCTTTTATATATCAAGAAAATAAAGTATCTTTTTATTTTACACCAATTCGACTGGTGCTCCGCTAGTCCTTTTTTGCTTGTTATTTAGAAATGGTCATGGACACATGATGAACATAATCCACCAATCAAACAGCAAAACTATTTTTTCTATTGTTAATAACCAATCAAATTGCTCTATACTTGGGATAGCTGTGTCACACTTAATATTTTTTTAGTGTGTATTCGTGTCACAGACATGTCGCGCACACATGTATTTACTGATGGGGAATTGGTAATTCTAGTGTATGGCATGAACTGTTACTTCCCTAGGAGGATTGAGGGAGTCCGCGGAATGGCGCATGAAGACCGGGATAGAATCATATATGAGATGATGCACAGGATGAGGCGCGTGTCCTGAGTGCAACGGATGGGTCGCCAATGTCTCCAACGCTTCAGTGATCTTCAGCATCGTGAGCAGGTGCGTTACAATGCAATTCGTCACTGGTTGGGAGATGTAAGTTTAATTGATTAGATTGTGTATTAAATATACATTTTATATTTCAGTGAATTTGGGATTATAAACACAAATAAAAAAAAAAATGTATATATATTTACATATTAATATACTGTATATATAGATAGATAGATTGATAGATAGATAGAGATAGATAGAAATAGATAGCGATAGATAGAGATAGATAGATAGATAGATAGATAGATAGATAGATAGATAGATAGATAGATGATAGGTTTTTAGTTTCATCATGAGAATACTATAGACATCTATTATAGCTGCCTGAACATTACTAAGATGATAAAAACATAAAACATATATCTAATGTTAGTATACCTCTTTTATGTTCACAGATTTATCAAGACAAAGGATACCCAGATATCTCATTCTGGAATCCATGGCTACTCCACGGAGCAACCGCTCCTCCACACCCCTGCATTTGACACTTCTACAGCATCAAAGGGAGGATGAGTCTGGGACAGATGAGGATGTCCCTTATCCTGAAAGTAATTTCAATTTACAACAACATGTTTTGATTATTTATCATAAAATTTCATGATGCAGGTTAATGTAAGGGATTGTGTTTCTCCAATGAATTTTTTTATTTTTACCATCATGTTGTCATTAAAGTATTCTGCAATGATTACTATAATCTACGACTTGTCACATAATCCTCATCCTAGTAATGATTTTTGTTTCTGCTTGATCTTTGACAGTTGAAACAGATGGATCATCTGAAATTGATGGTGCCCAGGAAGAGATGTCGCCAAAGACACCGGCAGAGGAGAAGGCTGGAAGTAAATGTAAGAAATAATCATATCATGTTTGAACACTTCTAGATTGATTTTGAATTAGTAGACCATAAATTGGTTTCTGTTTGAAAACATATTACAGGCTGACACATGTTACACATCCATAACAATGTTTTTTGTTTGTGCTTCTTCTCTGACAGCTGAAAAAGATGAATCAGAGTATGAATTTATCATATGATGATTTAAAATGTAAAACTTGAAAGCGAATTGCTACAACATTTTTATTTTGTGTTTTTATTACAACTCAGGATCGGGGAACCCAAACTGAGCCCTTCCTGCCTCAATTATTTGAGACACTAAACCATGCCTTGCAAGCAGTGGTAGATGCTGTGAGGGGGGTCATGGATGCATAGTGGGAATATTATTTTTTTAAAATGTTTTTTTGTTTTTGCTTATATATTTTTTATTTTATTTTTTGATTTCTACAATTTAAAAAAAAAAAAAAGAAAGAAACATTTGTTAAGACAATAATGGTGTTGCTAAATTAATTTAAGTTTTATCTTGAAGGGACATAAAAAAATGGTATCTTTAATTATGTATAAATAGCATGCAATGTTGTTGATTATTATTTTGTTTGATATATATTTAATTTTTATCCATTTTTGGATCTCTCCTATGATGGGGAGCATATTTATATAAAGTATATAGCTGCTGATTAATATCTGCATATTGATGACTCATGATTGGCTTGCACATGTATATTGCTATTTCTAATAAATAGGATATCTAATGAATAATAGAAGTGAAAAGGATTAGTGTTGCTTGGGAATGTCTTGTCTATCTGCATAATGAAATAAGATATATGAGTTTGATGTCCCTTTAAGATCAGAACTTACATTCTTTGAAATTGAACAATTAATTGACTAATGCTTCACATTACATTATATGTTCAAATCTTATTGATTTTAATAATAATATATTTAAAAATATATACAAATAATCGTAATAATAAATACAGAGATATGAAACACAACATTGCTTTATTCAAACATTGAGGAACTTGTTTATATATATATATATATATATATATACACAGCTGTATTGAACTTTTGTCCATATGCCTTGAGAAGAATTATTTTAGATTCGATAATACTTTCTACCTACAAATTGCAGGTACAGCGATGGGGTCTAGTGTGGCCCCATCGCTGGCGAAGCTGTTCATGGAGGAATATGAGACCACACTGATGAACGTCTATGAGAATCCATCTATCAATTTTATTGCAGATACATAGACGATTTGTTCCTCATTTGGAAAGATGATGAAGAGTCATTAAAGCAATGGATATTGACACTTAATACATTGGAAAGTATCATCAAGTTCCAATATGTGGCCAGTAGAGACACCGTTGACTATCTTGATGTAAGAGTTTTTAAAAAAGAAGACTCATTAGGTACCACGCTCTATAGGAAGAGCACTGATCGCAATACGGTGCTACATGCCAGAAGCTGTCACCAACCATCACTCATCAAAAATATACCTAAAGCTCAATATCAGAGAGCCAGAAGAAACAACACTGATGATGAACTGTGTCAGGTACAGCTGATTGAAATGACAGAGAGATTTGCACAAAGAGGATACAAGAAAAAAGAATTACAAGCTACCTGTGATCAGATCAAACAGGATGGTGTTAAGGCTACCAACAAAGAGGCTGAAAAACAAATGACCTTTGTTACTATGTACTCACCAAATCAATATCGGATCTTGAGAGCTATAAAAGAAGAGTCATCGAATCAGATAATAGCTTACCATTCAAACAGTGGAGTGCACCAAGATTATCATACAGAAGGGGAAGAAGTTTACGTGATTCCCTTATGAAAACTGACATCTCCCCACTAACTGAAAAACAAGTGTGGCTAAAAAAGAAGAATGGATGTTTCAAATGTTTGAGCTGTGTAACATGCAACAGTATGCACACAGAGAATTCATTCCAACACCCAGAAAAAATACAAGATCAACTGGTTCTTGACGTGTACAACCACACATATCGTATACCTTCTCAACTGCCCTTGTGGGAAGTTTTATATTGGGAAATCGACTGACGATGCCAGAACTCGGATGGCCAACCATCGGTCAAGCATTAGAGCTGCATTGAAGAATGGAAGATCGGAACAACCAGTTGCACAACATTTTTTGGATAACAACCATTCAGTTACTGATCTCAGGTTTCGCCTGATTTATCATGTGCCACCATTAAGACGGGGTGGTAATAGAGCGAAAATCCTGCTCCAAAAAGAAGCTCGGTGGATCCAAGAATTGGGGACACTGATACCCAGAGGCCTTAACATACAATCCGGGTGGCAAGCATACTTGGGCTGAATGGACTGATCCAGTGATAAGATGAGAGTCCTGATACATTATTACTAAGGGCTATCTAAACTTTGTCCTCTTTACAAATTAAGTTAATGAGAGTACATGATGGCCATGACTTTACTTTTGCCTCTAAAGTGTATAGTATACCTTTTTTGTTGTTGTCTCTAGACAGCTCACTAAAAATCATTGGGGCCATTACCACATTGGCTTATTTCTATGATACAGTTATTTTATCACAAAAGATACAAATGTTTTTAACATTAGTGTAGTTTATTTTTTACTCTTTTATTATGTGTTTGTAATTTTTTCACTATGTATCACTTTTAGCTATGATTTGCACTTTTTTTCCTACATATTGGGTTTGAGCCTGATTGGGTTAATACCCGGGATTCGCACCTATCAATCTGAATATGTATTTGGCATTATTAATATGAGTCTTGCTACATATTAACATTTTTTCCTGAACATTCTCCATCTGCTTATAGAAATTATGGTCCCTTTTGTTGGTATTAGTATCAGAGGGCAAGCGTCTTCTGCAGTGTACATTATCCACCTCTTTCTTTTGGAGACTTAGACTGCTTTGTGGACTTTAGCTGATTATGCTTATACAGCTTTTTTATACCATTTATCCACGTCATACCATTGTGACAATTCTCTACCAGGGTTTTGATGTAGTTGCTGTGATCCTGCCTACAAGTGATTTGTGATATTATAGCTATTGGGGGATGTCTGTGCCGATAGTATTTCTGGTGGGTGGCATCACCTATTTATGACAATGTCGTTTTTTATGATGGATTACCGGAGTAGCATGCTGTGACAATGTGATAGCCATTTATCTATAGTTCATGTTTTTTATCTGTAGGAGATCTCTGGCTGACACTTGTGGTGCATTCTTGCTGTAGGTACCGGTGACAATGTTTTCTTTGCTGCGGGGGTGTGCCTAATGCGGGTGACATCATTCAACCCTGAGCCTATTATCAATATGGGTTGGATCTGCCTGTTTTGAGCTCATTGTGGAGGTGTGTGGCGGAACACCAATCAGGATCTAGCATGACGTGGGGATGTCTGTGTTTATTTGTCGGCAATTTCCGGCGATCGGATTATTGTCTGATGATATAGGTGAGTGATTTATGAAAGAGTAGGTATATTTGGTTTGGGGAGAGGCGGCCCCATGTTTGACCTATAGGAGGATTAGAGGTGTGGCTACTAGGTTGTGTGCTGATGACAACACTTAGTAGTAATCTAAGCCCACGGTTGGGATTATGCTTACTGTAAGGGGCATTCTTTGTTATGGAGATTATGAGGAAGCATAATATGAGGAGAGTTTAAAATACGATATACAGATGAATGATTTGTGCAGGTCTGATTGATTTGTTGTGACAGCGTGGTAGAACCTATCAGCAGTGAGGGGCGTTTTTATTTTAGTGGTTGAATCCACTATGTGCATTTATATGGAGGTGTGAATCTCTGGTGTATTTTATAACCCACAATATGGTTTTCTGCATTATAATTTGCATAATCAGTGCTCATGTTTAGTTATAGGAGAACATACAATACAAATACACTTGTGCACATTTATTATTACAATTCTAATTGCTGAATATTACACTTTTTACCCATTCCTTATTTTTGGTTTGGTCTTAATTTTTCACACGGCCACTTGCGATTGGTGGCCTCACAGGGGAGGGTGTAGTGGGCCTATTTAAGTTTGATAATTGCACTATTTGCTTGTCAGGAGAAGGGACAGTTTTGGTCCCGAAACGTCACTACAATAAAATTTTTCCTTTTGCTGTCTAAAGTTCAGAGAGTGCTTGAAATCATTTGCCTACTACATACCACTTAGAGCACCCTGGCAGTTGTGGAGAGTTGGTGAGAGTGCAGATACTGAACTTTGCTATTTATATATATATATATATATATATATATATATATATATATATATATATATATATATATATATATATATATATATATATATATATATATATATATATATATACAGATGTATGCAAAAGTTTAGGCACCCCTGACAATTTCCATGATTTCATTTAAAAATATTTGGGTGTTTAGATCAGCAAGCTGTCAGTGTCCACTGTAAGGAACATAGTGAGGAAATAGAAGGCCACAGGCACAGTTCTTGTTAAGGCAGAAGTGGCAAACCAAGTAAAATATCGCAGAGAACGGTCAAAAACAGTCCACAGCCCACCTCCAAAGACCTACAACATCATCTTGCTGCAGATGGTGTCACTGTGCATCGTTCAACAATTCAGCACACTTTGCACAAGGGTAAGCTGTATGGGAGAGTGATGCAGAAGAAGCCTTTTCTGCACACACGCCTCAAACAGAGTCGCTTGAGGTATGCAAACACTTGCTACCCACAGTAAAATTTGGTGGATGTTTCATCATGCTGTGGGGCTGTGTGGCCAATGTCGGTACTGGGAATTTTGTTAAAGTTGAGGGTCGCATGGATTCCACTCAATATTAGCAGATACTTGAGAATAATGTTGAGGAATCAGTCACAAAGTGGAATTTACACTGGGGCTGGATATTTCAACAAGAAAACGACACAAAACACTGCTCAAAATCTACTCTGGCATTTATGCAGAGGAACAAGTACAATGCTCTGGAATGGCCATCCCAGTCCCCAGACCTGAATATCATTGAAAATCTGTGGGGTGATTTGAAGAGAGCTGTCCATGCTCGGCAACCATCAAACCTAAATGAATTGGAGATGTTTTGCAAGGAGGAATGTTCCAAAATACCTTCATCCAGAATCCAGACACTCATTACAGGCTATAGAAAGCGTCTAGAGACTGTTAATTCTGCTAAAGGAGGCTCTACTAAATATTGATGCAATATTTCTGTTGGGGTGTCCAAATTTATGCACCTGTCTAATTTTGTTTGGATGCATATTATACATTTTCTGTTAATCCAATAAACCTAATTTCACTACAGAAATATCACTGTGTCCTTCAGTTATTTTTTTTTTTTTTTTATTGAGGTTGTGCAAAAGTGTTACAACATATATGAAACAACACAACATGAAAACAAGTAGAAATAGTACATTTCAGTTTGACGATTTCTATATAAGTAGAAGAATACAATTTTTAATGTGTATAATCTTATAGAAAAGACTGGAACCTCTTTTTATAAACTAAAATGAATAGTTTGAATGATCACTTCTGGATTTGTAAGCTTAAAGTAAATTAGCAATTGACATGGTATATGAAAACAAAAAAGATAGTATGGAAGTATTACTCCACTGTGTAAATAGTATGGTAAAATATGTAGAAACAACAATTTGGTTGCGACATAGGCAAGAGAAGCCGCATAGTTAACCCTCCAAGGGTAGGAGGTATATTATGGGGTGGGGGGGAGGGAGGGGGGGAGGTGGTAATTTGAATACAATAAATACAATATATTACTTGTGAAACTGTCAAACCATGGTGAACTGGCTTAAGGAAGATAAAGCATATCTCAAACATAGGAAACCAGTATAGCAGTCAATAAACTATAAATGTAGAGCTGGCACATGTGAGGCGAAATATAACAAGTATATTACATATGTTGGTGGCTAAAACATTCGATAATATATATATTGTTTACAAATAGACATAGCAGTTAGAGACCAACATATGTTTTCGGGACTTGCCTTTTAGGCGCCCATGGTATTTGATTTATTTTGTGACATCTGTGCTACCAGGATATAGGAGCTTAGCTATACTGTGGAGCAGGCCTATTGTTTAGACATTTTTAGCTCGGATATTGGTCATGTTTTGTTATACTAAGACTATTGGTTGCATAGTAGAACCTGAGAGTCTAAGAAGACACTTATAACTAAGGTTATGCAGTTCCATTGCTATATTTTAGGGAGAGAGATTGTACATCATGGCACCAGTGTAGGTCCAGCCTACATTGGAAAGCTAATCACCCTAGTATAATTGAAATCTTTATGTATGATAAGGCTGAGTAGGTAGCGTGTCGACAACACTCTTGCATATATGTTCATGGGGGTATTAAGCATCAACCTTAGACTTTAGTTACAGAAATAGGGTACCTCTCTAGAAAGCTTGTTGTGTTGGGAACAGGGCTGAGTATAGACTGAACACCATAACCCAGGAAGCCAGCATCCAAGATCTATTTACATGTAGTTTCTTAGATTGGGGTTGATCAGGAAATACTTATAACTAAAAACAGAAATGCACATGTCGTATGGATAATACTAGGGAACACATAATGAGATAAAAAAAGTAGAGGAGGGACTAGCCTTACCCCATTTACTCTATAACACACACAGCAAGCAAAATATTTAAGACCTCAAAGAAGTAAGCCATGCTATCTCGGCCGCCGACAGCATGGGCTCTTGTTGAAATCATGGGTATACGCCCACCGTGTACATGTCAGAAGGAGGTGTGCTTAAGAAATCATTAGGCTTACTACTCAATATGAAAGCACGGATATAAACTAGAGCAGGCACTTCAAACTGCAATATTAGGAAAGTCTAAGAAACCTAGCACAGTTATTACGATTTCAAAATCATGGTTGTAAAAACTGGTGATTAAGTGACAGAAATGAGACTCTGGTAATGGAGGTGCATTTCAATAATTACTTAGATGAGCGCATTAACAAGCTAAGAACTAAAACTTTACAATACTAGTATATATACCAAGGAAGTCTTAAGCAAACAAACATGTCTACTCATCACATGTTAAACAGTCCAGGAAAAGTCCAGGAAAAAAAATCAAGCAGGGCTCCTCCACAGCCAGCGAGACCCAAAAGTCTTCACTTAGCCCAAGCCTCCAAATATCGTTCCCTCCATGTCAGGTAGCAAGAGCCTCTCCATATGCCCAGTTGTATTGCCGGACCAAAGGTGACAGGAATCTCTGAAAGTCTCCCTCACCAGCTCTACACATCTTATGTCCCGTTTCAGCCACAAACCGGCACATATTACATGCCACACCGCCAGGGTCCCAACTAGCACGATCTTGTACTGAGATTTGTAAGACAGGCTCTGAGGCGTGGAGGGGAACATGTGGGTCCGTTGTTATGATGGATAAATGTGCGCTGTGCAACATAAGGGTCCTGCTAGTATGGCTGTGCAGCAAAGCTGATCTAAGCGCTCTAGATGCAATTGTACTGACTTGAGGTATAGCTTCTAGGATTTTGGGAGCAATCTCCAATCCTCCAGTTGTCACGTAATCAGGATGAACCGGCTTTTTTGTCATGCTGATATTATCATCCCGGCCTTCCGTAGATAAGCTAGAGGCAGGGGGCAAGCACTGGGGCCCCAAAGCGCCACCCCCGCTCCTCGCACACATGATGAACTCCGTTGGATCGGGTTGCCGGGATTGACAGGTGCCATTTCTATTTGGTGCTGCGTATAACTTGTCAGCTAAGGAAGCGTGATGGCTTTCCAGCAAGTGTCTCAGCTCCTCTAGAAAGTAGAGCGGAATCCCCATATTGAGCGCTTGATAGAAAACTTTAAGGGGGATTATATTTTCAGCTTCCTTGTGCTTAAATAGGTGGCTAAATGTCTGCAAAAAAAGAAAAGGTTTCAGTATTTTCAATATGGCGGTTCTTTCTCCTCTCCCTATAGTATCAGCCAGTGATGGTGGGTCGGTGCAGTCTCTCCAGGTCCTTAATTGTTAATAACGGCAATATGACAGTAGATGAGTCCATCCACATGAATGTTAGTCAAAAAAGCTTGGTATAATGTATAAAAAGACGCCTAAGGTAGGATCCTGGACCCGGGAGCTGCACCCAGACACGTCCGATCAGCTCTGCAGTTGGCTCCGCCCCCCCGTCCTTCAGTTATTTGATAGATCAAAATGAAATTGCGAATCCAAACACACAATTATTTATAAATGAAAATCATGGAAATTGTCAGGGGTTCAACTATATATCTATATATCTGCATCTATATCTATATCTATCTATATCTATATAGAGATATTTAGATAGATATAGAGAGCTATAGATAGCTATAGAGAGAAATAAAGAGATATAGAGAGATAGATATAGAGAAATATTATATATATTTATATATCTATAGCTATATACAGTATATCTATCTATATAGATATATATATAGCTCTCTATATATATCTATATACAGTATATATATATATATATATATATATATATATAGATAGATAGATAGATAGATAGATAGATAGATAGATAGATAGATAGATAGATAGATAGATAGATAGATAGATAGATATATGAGTATATTCAAAGTTATATATATATACAATGGTATGAATAAAGTTGCAAGAAGAAGAATAAAATGTCTTCACTTTATAGACATTCAGGGTAAAGATTTTGATAAATAAGGATATTCGCGAAATTGATGACTCTTATTTAACAAAAGTCTGATGCTCAGTCTGATGCTAATTGCGTCGTACTTGACGAGCATGTTTTTGACTGAGCTTTTCATAAATAAGGGAGTCATATGTAAATTTGCGGCAGTGATGTCTAGCGAGAGTATTGAGGCTAGCTAATGCACCGAGATTGACGCCTTGATAATTCAAGGCCATATACTCAAAATTAATCAGGGACATCTCCCTTATGTTCACTAGCTTAAAAGTTCCAAATGTTAAAAGTTAAAAGCCACATTATCCAGACAAGTCTTTATCAAAAATTTTGCAGACAATACGATTTAATTTTCCAAAAACTTAAAACGCTGTATCAGCGTAATACAGTTCCAGTATTTCCCTGTCCCAATATTCTCCTTACCAGCTTTTTACTGGATTTTGGCAGCAGACAAGAAGCTGGTGTCTGCAGCAAAGCACAATTTTCACTTGTAATTGCATTATTCTTGTTCGCAATAAACCTAATTAACCAATTTACTCCTAAACCGCAAACCCCCAAATCGCAATACCCTAATTAAGCTATTAACTCCTAAAACGCCAACCCCCCACAACGCAAATAACTAATGTAATTACTAACCTCCCTAACCTAACACCCCCTAAATTAACTCAAATACTAAGTTACAATTAAAATAATAAAACCTAACATTAAATTACATAACCTAATCTAAAATTACATAAAATAAAAAACTCTTAATATTACAGAAAAAATCAACAAAATTATCAAAAATAAAAAAATAAACCTAATTCCTATGAAAATAAAAAGCCCCCATTATCTAAACTATACTACCAATAACCCTTAAAAGGGCCTTTTGTAGGGCATTACCCTAAGTTAAACAGCTCTTTTACATTTAAAAATACTAAGTCCCCCTTAACAGTAAAAATCCCCCACTCTCCCAAAATAAAAAAAAATAACACTAAAAAAACCTAAACTACTTATTTCTCCTTTCTAATCAGCAAATAACATAATTAAAATATTAACCCCTAAACTGCCAACCCCCCCCCACATAGCAATAAACCTATTAACCTATTAACTCCTAAACCGCCAACCCCTGCATCACAATAAACCTAATTTACCTATTAACCCCTAAACCGCCAAACCCCCACATCGCAATAAACCTAATAAACCTATTAACTCCTAAACCGCCAACCCCCCACAACACAAATAACTAATTTAATTAATAAGTCCCCTAACCTAACATCCCCTAAATGAATCCCAATACTAAGTTACAATTAAAATAATAAAACCTAACATTAAATTTAAAAAAAATCTAAAATTTCAAAAAATAAAAAACTCTAAAATTACATAAAAAATAAGCAAAATTATCAAAAATTTAAAAAAATTAAACCTAATGCCTATGAAAATAAAAAAGGCCCCCCAAAATAACCACCTAATTTAAACTAAACTACCAATAAACCTTAAAAGTGCCTTTTGTAGGGCATTGCCCTAAGTTAAACAGCTCTTTTACATTTAAAAAATACTAAATCCCCCCATAACAGTAAAACACCCCCACCCACCAAACCCCCCAAAATAAAAAAACTAACACTAAAAAAACCTAAACTTCCCATTGCCCCTCAAGGTGCATTTGTATGGTCATTGCCCTTAAAAGGCCATTCAGCTCTTTTACTTCCCTTAAAAGGGCAATCAGCTCTTTTCCAACCCATTAAATCCCTAATCTTATAAATAAATAAAACAAAACAAAAAAAATCCTAAAATAGGTACTCACTGTTCCTGAAGTCCAGCAGAGAAGGTCTTCTTCCAGGCAACTCCATTGTCTTCTATCTGCATCCGTAGTGAAGGAGCCACGGAGCAGAGGTGTGGAGCTGGCTTTCCCGATGCACAGATCATCAGCAGTGGTCCTCAGCGACGTGGCTCAGCGGTGTGGAGGCTCCTCTTTATGTTATCATTCATTGCACACTGAAGATTGAATGCAAGGTATCCCATATTTATTGGGGTACCTTGCATTCCTATTGGCTGAAATTTTGAAATCAGCCAATAGGATGAGAGCTACTGAAATCTTATTGGCTGATTTGAACAGCCAATAGGATTTCAATCGCTCTAATCCTATTGGCTGTTTTCAAAATTTCAGCCAATAGAAATGCAAGGAACCCCAAATTGATTGTGGTACCTTCGATTACATTTTTAGTGTAAACCGCCACTGAGGACCGTCGCTCCGGATTTGTACATCGGGGAAGACCGCTCCGCACCTCCGCTCTGCACCTCCTTTGCTCCAGATGAAGATTGAAGATGATGGAGGCGCCTGGAAGAAGACCTTCTCCGCCAGACTTCAGGAATGGTGAGTACCTATTTGGGGTTTAGTTTTAGGTTTTTTTTTTTTTTTTTAGTTTAGTGATTTAATGGGCTGTAAAAGAGCTGATTGCCCTTTTAAGGGCAGTAAAAGAGCTGAATGCCCTTTTAAAGGGACCCTAAACACCTTCTGGTTTCTCATATTACGTTTTTTTTTTAATAAAATAGTTACTGATTTGCATCTTTATTGTGTTTTTACTTTTTTTAATTAACCTTTTCATATTTATTTCTGTTTCAAATATTTACCTAAACCACCGCCTATTAAAAGTAATGATCACCGCCATCTTGTAACGCACGTTACAGCTGATGCCGTGTCACGTAATGTGCGCACCCATTTTCACTACCCTACTGCAAATACAAAGAGAGCAGTCTCCACTGAATCTATGAGGCTCGCACTCAGAAACCTTGTGTACGAGCTTCATACATTCAGTGGAGCCGATGTTACTGAATGACAGCTGTGTTAGAGGACCAGCTTGTCAGAATTTACTTTCTCTGAAGATTTTTTGGACCAAATAGCTGTAAGAATCTAGGGAGAAAAGGGTAATTTGCAGCCACATAAAACTTATACTGCAGTGCTTGGCTGTCTCTGTCTGGTCGTTTATCCCTGTTGTGTACCGAACAGAAGACTACATTCTTTGGCTGACCTTTCCCTACCCCCAGCAAAAGTCAAACAAAGCTTTCCCTACAGTATCTGCTCTGATCTTCCTAATTCCCTATCACATGCAGAGCACAGAGAGTGTGAGCTGCCGGGCAGAGCCGCAAATCAGAGCCTAGGAATGCAACAGATTTGCATAGGGTCCGATCAGCACAGACTCTGACAGGCATAGGAAAGCAAAATAATTTATGGCTTGAACGGGAGCTTGGAGAGAAAGGTGAGGGGTAAGAAGGGCGACACAGATTATTGTTTCAGACAGCAGACATGATTAGGACACAGCAGCTGCCTTGCTGGGCTGTAACAGTGTGTTGGGCGACAGATCCCTACCCATCCCTCTTTCCCTTGCACCACAAGAATTAATTTTTCATTCTCACCAGAGGGAAAAAATATTTTAAATGTGCACATAGGAATGAATAAATAGCATGCATAAATTAAACTTGAAATAATAAATGTAATTGTATTAGTTATATAGCAATCAATAGCTGATGCTGCTTAAAAATCGATTATTGTGCAAAAAAAAAAGCTAAAGATAATCCCTGCAAATGTTATAGCAGCAGTAGTTTTGTACTTATGCTGTGAGAGCAATGTCTACATGCGTGCACACTCACAGCAATAAGCACAGACTTCCACCATGTCTGCACAGATTCATCAGGGAGCAGGAACAAAGCACAAGTAAATGTAAAAAAAAAAAAAATAGGAACACCTATAATAAAAAAAAATGCGATTTGCATTTTAAAAACTAAAACAGCATTATGACTAAAAAAAATAAATAAATCCTAATGACAAGTGTTAATGTCCCTTTAAGGACAATGCCCCTACAAATGCCCCTTTAGGGGCAATGGGTAGCTTAGGTTTTTTTAGACTTAGTTTGTTTATTTTGGGGGTGCTGGTTGGGTGGGGGGTTTTACTGTTAGAGGGTAATTGGTTATTTCTTTAAGTAACAGAGCTGTTTAACTTAGAGCAATGCCCTACAAAAGGTCGTTGTAAGGATTATTTCTAGTTTAGTATTAGATAAGGGTTTTTTTTTATTTAGAGGGGATTTTTTTATTTTTATAGGGGTATTAGTATAGGTTTAAATTTTTATTTTGTATAGCTTTGTTTTTTTTGTTGTTGTAATTTTACATTTTTTATTTTGTTGTAACATTAGCTTGGGGGTTTGTAATTTTTTAAACATAGACTGCCTTCTGGGCAGGGTTATCGCCTAGTATATATATATTATACACCCTGCCCAATGTGCCTAGAGGAATATGGCTGCACCTTGTAGAGGCCCAAAGAAGGCCGAAACAATTGTCTGAGGTTGTCATGTTCTTCGTTCAGAGAAATATTGCCTGGGCTAGACTGACCTGTATAGGCGGACTCAGACTAATATTCTTCAGGAAAGTTATCCTCTGTGAAATCACAATTCGCCAAAAAGGGGCTGTTCTTTGGTGACAATTTGCCAGAGAACAAGCTATTGAGCTTACATTCCTAGTTGAGCGCTTCTAAACCATTAACCTATAGCAAGGATAATTTAAGAGAGATTCTGCAAAGAGAAGATGTAGCTCTTTAAATTAGAGATGGAATAAAGTCAAGAAATAAGTACACAATAGTACAATAGTATAATTGTGTGTTAATATATACTTAAAAAAGGCACACCTCAGCCTGCCAACTCTTAATAACACCAAACAAAATTTTATTAAAGCTTCACACACAATTCAAAGAACCATTATTGTTGAAAAGTTACGTGCAATGGTTTGAAAAGCAACATTAAAGGGCCACTGTAAGTAAATATTTTTTATGCCTATTACTAACTAACTACCCCAAATACGCTTTTTATCAATAGCATTTCATTAACATATCTCTACCGTATATCAGAAATCTTGTCTGCAAATTTAATTGTTTTCCAAACACACTCCGTGGGTATCCTTTGCTCTGTACCAACCCGTTTACAATACCTAGGTTTCAAAATGGCGCTTTAAAAACAAAGTTATTGGTTTAAGTATTTTGAACACGGTCACAGTGCTGAAAATAGTGGGCAGGATAACGTGACATCATCGGCGAATAAAAGATATAACTTTTAGAACGTTATGAAACTTCGTTTTGGAGAAAATATAGGTCAGTAGGTTTTAATTAATGTTGATTAACTTTAATATGTTAGTTGTTTAGCTTAAAAATTATAACAGAAAGTAATCCTTTAAGTCTTTTACACAGTTAGACCCACCCATGCTATTCTATAGATTATTTTTTCAATAAATGAAAGGAAATATTATTCTTCCTTGCAAACATATTTAATATGTGTTTATCTCTATTAAAGGGATATTACATATTACATGATACATTATAGTGTATAACATTTTTGCAAACTTTACATTTGTACATTTTATATGTTAGAATCTAACATTTATCTTATTGAGAAGTTCCCTAAAACAAATGTGAAATTATTATTTTTTCATACACAATTTAAGCTACTTCTTATACTGCACAGGTAAGGGTAGATGAAATTTATTGTAAGTGGATGGAAAAAACTAGGAAATTAGTATTAAATTGTTACAAATTTATATAAAATCATTAAAACGTTGGCCAGAAACATGTGTCCCACCTTAAACTTCTGATTTAGAGGATGTAGAAGTCATTATACAGTAAACTCTGTTCGCACACTTATGAGCTTTACCTGGGAATCACAGATCTAAAATATCAGAGTGTAACTGTTTTCTGTTCTTGTACTGTTCTTCTGTCTAATGGGGGTCTTACAGCAACTTATGCACTGTCTATGGTCCCAAGACATAAAAGGAATAGTATAGTCAAAATTAAACTTTCATGATTCAGATAGAAAATGCAATTTTAAGACACCAATCAGAAAGCGCTACCCAGGTGATGAACCAAAAATGGGCCAGCTGCTATGCTTACATTTCTGCTTTTTCAACTAAAGATACCAAAAGAACAAAGAAAAATTGATAATAGGAGTAAAATAGAAAGTTACTTAAAATTGCATGCTCTATCTGAATTTTAATTTTGACTAGACTATACCTTTAAGCATACAGCACATTGTAAAGTAGTTGTTACAGTAGGGCACTCCTCTTTTGTGCTTGGCCAGCAAATGTATCAGTTGCAAAGTGTAAGGAGGTCTTGCAGAACCATGTTGTGATTCTATAAAAATGAATGTTGTCTCATTTCCACAACTGTAGAGGACAAAAATAGGAAATGGAGTGACCTTTTTTACCATACTAGGTCCATGCAGTGAGAGGGATCAGCAACTCATTGATCACACTGCATAAACCCGTTATTGATCGTCTTAGGGGATGCAGTTCAGGGCATCATTTTACAAGAACATTTATTTATGAAGGGATATATGAAATATATTAAATGTTGGTGTTTTGCATAGCACAATACCAAATGATCACTTAAGATAATCCCTAGACAAACCAACGGCTAGATTACGAGTTTAGCGGTAAGAGCGGTGCGGTATTAACTTGCACAAATTTTATGTGCTCCTGCACGATTTCCCCATAGACATCAATGGGGAGAGCCAGCTGAAAAAAAGTCTTAACACCTGCAAAAAAACAGCGTAAAGCTCTGTAACACAGCCCCATTGATTCCTATGGGGAACAAAATTTATGTTTACACCTAACACCCTAACATGAACCCTGAGTCTAAACACCCATAATCTTACACTTATTAACCCCTAATCTTCCACCCCCGACACCGCCGACACCTACATTATATTATTAACCCCTAATCTGCTGCTCGGGACATCGCCACCACTATAAAAAACATATTAACCACTAAACCTACATTTATTAACTCCTAATCTGCCGCCCCCAATGTCGCCACCACTATACTAAATTTATTAACCCCTAAACCTGTCTAACCCTAACACCCCCTAACTTAAATATAATTAAAATAAATGTAAATAAAAATTCCTAGCATTACCTAAATTATTCCTATTTAAAACTAAATACTTACCTGTAAAATAAACCCTTAGCTAGCTACAATATAACTAATAGTTACATTGTAGCTAGCTTAGCGTTTATTTTTAGTTAACAGGCAAGTTTGTATTTATTTTAACTAGGTAAAATAGTTACTAAATAGTTATTAACTATTTACTAACTACCTAGCTAAAATAAATACAAATTTACCTGTAAAATAAAACCTAACCTGAGTTACACTAACACCTTACCTTACACAACAATTAAATCAATTACCTAAATTAATTACAATTACCTAAATTACAAAAAACAAACACTAAATTACACAAAAAAGACATTATCAGATATTTAAACTAATTACACCTAATCTAATAGCCCTATCAAAAAAAAGCCCCCCCCCATAAAAAAAAAACCGAGCCTAAAGTAAATTACCAATAGCCCTTAAAAGGGCCTTTCTCTTGTTAAGTGTATCCAGTCCACGGATCATCCATTACTTATGGGATATATTCTCCTTCCCAACAGGAAGCTGCAAGAGTCCACCCACAGCAAAGCTGCTATATAGCTCCTCCCCTAACTGCCATTCCCAGTCATTCTCTTGCAAGTCTCAACATAGATAGGATGTCGTGAGAGTCTGTGGTTTTTTATACTTAGTTTATTTCTTCAATCAAAAGTTTGTTATTTTTAAATGGCACCGGAGTGTGCTGTTTATCTCAGGCAGTATTTGGAAGAAGAATCTGCCTGCGTTTTTTCTATGATCTTAGCAGACGTAACTAAGATCCAGTTGCTGTTCTCACACATTCTGAGGAGTAAGGTACTTCAGAGGGGGAATGGCGTGCAGGTTTTCCTGCAAATAAGGTATGTGCAGTAAAATATTTTTCTAAGGAATGGAATTGACTAAGAAAATACTGCTGATACCGAAGTAATGTAAGTACAGCCTTTAAATGCAGTGAAAGCGACTGGTACCAGGCTGATTGATAGAGATATATGCTAAGGTATGTGCAGTAATTTATTTTTCTAAGGAATGGAATTGACTAAGAAAATACTGCTGATACCGAAGTAATGTAAGTAAAGCCTTAAATGCAGTGATAGCGACTGGATCAGGCTTATTAATAGACATACATACTCTTATAAGAATGTGTTTTAAAACGTTTGCTGGCATGTTTAATCGTTTTTTAACATATGTTTGGTGATAAAACTTATTGGGGCCTAATTTTTCCACATGGCTGGCTTAAATTTTGCATAGAAACAGTTATAGGGAAGGTAATCCACAGCTCAGCTGTGGCAGTTTAGTTGTGTCTGTTTAAAAAAATGTCGTTTTTTTTTTTTTTTTTATCTGTTTTTTGCATTAAGGGGTTAATCATCCATTTGCAAGTGGGTGCAATGCTCTGTTAACTTATTACATGTACTGTAAAAATTTCGTTTGATTTACTGCCTTTTTTCACTGTTTTTCAAATTTTGACAAAATTTGTTTCTCTTAAAGGCACAGTAACGTTTGTTATATTTGCTTGTTAACTTGATTTAAAGTGTTTTCCAAGCTTACTAGTCTCTTTATTAGTTCTAACATGTCTAACATAGAGGAGGCTCTGTGTTTATTATGTTTAAAGCCATGGTGGAACCCCATTTTAGAATGTGTACCAGATGTACTGATTTCATGTTAAACAATAAAGATCATTTTTGTATTTAAAAACATTATCACCAGAGGATTCTGTCGAGGGGGAAGTTATGCCGACTAACTCTCCCCACGTGTCAGACCCTTTGACTCCCGCTTTAGGGACTCACGCTCAAATGGCGCCAAGTACATCAAGGGCACCCATAGCGTTTATTTTACCAGAGGATTCTGTCGAGGGGGAAGTTATGCCGACTAACTCTCCCCACGTGTCAGACCCTTTGACTCCCGCTCCAGGGACTCACGCTCAAATGGCGCCAAGTATATCAATGGCGCCCATAGCGTTTATTTTACAAGACATGGCAAAGGTTGTGTATAATACACTGGCAGCAGTATTAGTCAGACTACCTGAAATTAAAGGAAAGCAAAACAGCTCTGGGGGTAGATACAGAGCATACAGACGCTTTAAGAACCATGTCTGATACTACCTCACAATATGCTTAGTCTGTGGGTGATATTTGTGACTCAGGGAAGATGATTTAACCTGATTCTGATATTTCTACATTTAAAATTTATGCTTGAGAACCTCCACTTGTTGCTCAGGGAGGCTTTAGCTGCTCTGAATGAATGTGTACAATCGCAGTGCCAGAGAAATTGTGTAGACTGGATAAATAATATGCAGTGCCGGTGTGTACTTATGTTTTTCCAATACCTAAAGAGGTTTACTAAAATTTTTCATAAGGAATGGGATAGACCAGGTGTGCCGTTCTCTTCCCCTCCTATTTTTTAGAAGAATGTTTTCTAATAGTTGCCACCACACGAGACTTATGGCAGACAGTTCCTAAGGTGGAGAGAAGAGTTTCTACTCTAGCTAAGCGTACCACTACCTCTGGCGAGGACTGTTGTGCTTTTTTAGATCCAATGGATAAAAAATGTTTATTCAACAAGGTTTTATCCTGCAGCCCCTTGCATGCATTGCTCCTGTCACTTCTGCTGCGGCGTTCTGGTTTGAGTCTCTTGATGAGGCTTTACAGGCTCCATTGGATGAATATATTTGACAAGCTTAGAGCACTTAAGCTAGCCAATTCCTTTGTTTTCTGATGCCTTTGTTCCTTTGACTAGACTAACGGCTAAGAATTCTGTTTTTTACTATACTGGCGCGCAGAGCGCTATGGCTTATATCATGGTCAGCTGTCGTGACTTTAATAAATAAGCTACTTAACTTCCCTTCAAGGGGCAGACCTTATTCAGGCCTAGTTTGAAGGAGATTATTACTTATATCACTGGAGGAAAAGATCATGCCCTTCCTCAGGACAGGTCCAAATCAAGGGACAAAAAAGGCCTAATTTTCGTGCCTTTCGAAAATTCAAGGCAGGTGTGGCATCAACTTCCTCTAAGGCAGACAACCGGACCTGGAACAAAGATAAGCAGGTCAAGGAGCCTGCTGCTGCCTCTAAAACAGCATGAGGAACGGACCCCTATCTGGTAACGGATCCTATAGGGGGCAGACTTCATTCTTCGCCCAGGCGTGGGCAAGAGATGCCCAGGATCCCTGGGCATTGGAAATTATACCCCAGAGATATCTTCTGGATTTCAAAGCTTTCCCCCCCAAAAAAGGGGAGTTTTTGCCTTTCACATTTATCTGCAAACCAGATAAAGAAAGAGACATTCTTGCATTCTGTACGTGACCCATTCAGTTCCAATAGAGGAACAGGGACACAGTTTTCCTCAAATCGGTTTGTGGTTCCCAAGGAAAGGAAACCTTCAGACCTATTTTGGATCTAAAAGATCTTAAACAAATTCTTTAGAATTCTATCATTTAAGATGGAAACTATTCGTACCATCTTAACTATGATCCAGGAGAGTCAATAGAGGACTACAATGGATTTGAAGGATGCTTATCCTCACATTATGATGCATAAAGATCACCATTGGTTTTTCAGGTTTGCCTTTCTAGACAGGCATTACCAGTTTGTAGCTCTTTCCTTTGGGTTAACTACAGCCCCTAGAATCTTTATAGAGGTTCTGGGGTCACTTTGGCGGTCCTTAGGCCGCGGGGCATAGAAGTGGCCCCTTATTTAGACGACATCCTGATACAGGCGTCAAACATCCAAGTTGCCAAGTCTCATACGGACGTAGTACTGGCATTTTTGAGATCGCATGGGTGGAAAGTGAACAAGGAAAGAGTTCTCTATCCCCAATATCAAGGGTTTCCCTCCTAGGGATTCTGATAGATTTTGTAGAAATTAAAATTTACCTGACGGAGTCCAGGTTGTCAAAGTTTCTAAATTTCTGCCATGTTCTTCATTCCATCCGTGCCCTTTGGTGGCTCAGTACATGAATGTAATCGGCTTAATGGTAGCGGCAAGGGACATAGTACCGTTTGCACGCCTACATTTCAGACCACTGCAACTATGCATGCTCAGCCAGAGGAACGGGGATTACACAGATTTGTTCTCCTGTTAAATCCGGACCAATAAACCAGAGATTCTCTTCTCTGGTGACTATCTCGGGTCCATCTGTCCAAGGGTATGACCTTCCGCAGGTCAGATGGGACAATTGTTACAACAGATGCCAGCCTTTTAGGTTGGGATACAGTCTGGAACTCCCTGAAGGCTCAGGGATAGTGGACTCAGGAGGAGACCCTCCTTCTAATGAATATTCTGGAACTGGGAGCGATATTCCATGCTTTTCAGACTTGGCCTCAGTTAGCAACTCTGAGGTACATCATATTTCAGTCGGACAATATCACGACTGTGGCTTACATCAACCATCAAGGGGGAACAGAAGTTCCCTAGCAATGTTAGAAGTCTTAAAATAATTCACTGGACAGAGACTCACTCTTGTCTAAAAGCTATCCCTATCCCAGGTGTTGAGAACTGGGAGGCAGATTTTCTAAGTCGTCAGACTTTTCATCCGGGGGAGTGGGAATTCCCTCTGGAGGGGTTTGCACAAGATCAAGCAGGAGAGTGCTTTGGTGCTTTTGACAGCGCCTGCGTGGCCACGTAGGACCTGGTATGCAGATCTGGTGGACATGTCATCCTTTCCACCACGGTCTCTGCTTCTGAGACAGGACCCTCTACCTCAGGGTCTTTTCAACCATCTAAATATAACTAATCTGAGATGGACTGCCTGGAGACAGAACGCTTGATGTTATCAAAGCATGGCTTCTCCGAGTCAGTAATTGATACCTTAATACAGGCATAAAAGCCTGTCTCTAGGAAAATTTAACATAAGATATGGTGTAAATATCTTATTGTTATGAATCCAAGGGTTACTCATGGAGTAAAGTCTGGATTCCCAGGATATTATCTTTTCTCCAAGATGATTTTGAGAAAAGGGTTGTCAGCTAGTTCTTTAAAAGGACAGATTTCTACTCTGTCTATTCTTTTGCACAAGTGTCTGGCAGGTATTCTAGACGTTCAGGCATTTGGTCAGGCTTTGGTTAGAACCAAGCCTGTGGTTAAAAATGTTGCTCCGCCATGGAGCTTAAAGCTGGTTCTTAAGGTTCTTCAAGGAGTTCCATTTGAACCTTTTCATTCCATAGATATCAAACTTCTATCTTGGAAAGTTCCTTTTTGGTAGCTATTTCCTCGGCTCATAGAGTCTCCGAGTTATCTGCGTTGCAATGTGATTCTCCTTATCTGGTTCTCCGTACGGATAAGGTAGTCCTGTGTACCAACCTGGGTTTTTACCTAAGGTGGTATCTAACAAGAATATCACTCAAGAGATTGTTGTTCCATTCTTGTATCCTAATCCTTCTTCAAAGAAGGAACGTCTATTACACAATTTGGACATGGTTCGTGTTTTAAAGTTTTACTTACAAGCTACTACAGATTTTCATCAAACATTCACCTTGTTTGTTGTCTATTCTGGACAGAGGAGAGGTCAAAGGACTTCAGCAACCTCTCTGTCTTTTTGGTTAAAAAGCATAATTCATTTAGCTTATGAGACTGCTGGACAGCAGCCTCCTGAAGGGATTACAGCTCATTCTACTAGAGCTGTGGTTTTCACTTAGGCCTTTTTTAAATGTGGCTTCTGTTGAACAGATTACAAGACGGAGTCTTGGTCTGCGTTTCATACTTTTTCAAATTTAACAAATTTGATACCTTGCTTCTTCGGAGGCTATTTTTGGGAGAAAGGGTTTTTTACAGGCAGTGGTAACTTCCGTTTAAGTACCTGCCTTGTCCCTCCCATCATCCGTGTACTTTAGCTTTGGTATTGGTATCCTATAAGTAATGGATGATCCGTGGACTGGATACACTTAACAAGAGAAAACATAATTTATGCTTACCTGATAAATTTATTTCTCTTGTAGTGTATCCAGTCCACGGCCCGCCCTGTCACTTTAAGGCAGGTAATTTTTCAATTAAACTACAGTCACCACTGCACCCTATGGTTTTCCTTTCTCTGCATGTTTTCGGTCGAATGACTGGTAATGGCAGTTAGGGGAGGAGCTATATAGCAGCTTTGCTGTGGGTGGACTCTTGCAGCTTCCTGTTGGGAAGGAGAATATATCCCATAAGTAATGGATGATCCGTGGACTGGATACACTACAAGAGAAATAAATTTATCAGGTAAGCATAAATTATGTTTTTGCGGGGCATTGCCCCAAAGAAATCAGCTCTTTTACCTGTAAAAAAAATACAAACACCCCCCAACAGTAATATCTAACACCCACACAACCAACCCCCCAAATAAAATCCTAACTAAAAAAAACTAAGCTCCCCATTGCCCTGAAAAGGGCATTTGGATGGGCATTGCCTTTAAAAGGGCATTTAGCTCTTTTTCAATTGCCCAAACCCTAATCTAAACTTAAAACCCACCCAATAAATCCTTAAAAAAAACCTAACACTAAACCCCAAAGATCCACTTACAGTTTTGAAGACAGGACATCCATCCTTAACAAAGCCGGGAGAAGTCCTCAGCGAAGCGACAAGAAGTCCTCAACGAAGCCGGGAGAAGTCTTCATCCAAATCGGCAGAAGTGGTCCTCCAGAGGGGCAGAAGTCTTCATCCAGACGGCATCTTCTATCTTCATCCATCCGGCATGGAGCGGCTCCATCTTCAAGACATCTGGCGCAGAGCATCCTCTTCAATCAAAGTCTTCTTGCAGAATGAAGGTTCCTTTAAGTGACACCATCCAAGATGGTGTCCCTTGAATTCCGATTGGCTGAAAGAATTCTATCAGCCAATCGGAATTAAAGGTGAAAAAATCCTATTGGCTATTAGCCGCAAGTTAGTTATGAAATTGTATTAAAGGGACATAAAGTATCTAAAGTTCAATAACGTATTATTGAAAAACTGTTTGAACAGAGCTATGTGTCTTGTGGCTATTCAAGACACATAGCTCTGCTTTGTATTTATCTCTTGACCATAGTATATTGCCAGTCTGGAACTGGTTTCACCTATATGTCAAACCCCAAATTGATTATTGCTCTATTTTTTTCCCTTTAATGGGGCATAAAACCCATTTATTTTTTCTTTCATGACTTCAATTTACTGTTATTTACTTAAAATTATCAAATCTATTATCAAATTTTCTTTGTTCCCTTAGCATCCTTTTTTGAAGGAGCAGCAATGTGCTACTGTGAGCAAGCTGAGCATATTGGATGAGCCAATAAGAAGAAGCATATATGTACAGCTAGCTCTCAGTAATGCATTGTTGTTCATGAGCCTACCTAGGTATTTTTTTCAGCAATGATACCAAGAGAATGATGAAAATTTGATCACAGAATTAAATTGGAAAGGTATTTAAAATTGCATGCTCTATCTAAAATATAAAATAAATATGTTCTGTTTTATGTCCTTTTAAATATCAGTTTTTTTGTTGCAAATTATGAAGCAAAAATTATGAAGCTCTATAAAGTGTCTGTACATCCAATTCAATATTAAACACATCAGGTTTTTCTTGTGGAGAGAAAAAAAAAAAAAAGAATACTCTACATTCTGAGATCTCATTAAATGTTAGAGTCTTACTTAAAATATTGACCACATTCTTGTTCATATCTTCTTGTTCCATGTTAAACAATGTAAATTTCTTTCCCTGGCAGACACATATGGGTGCCATGAACTAAGCATTGAAGTGACCATTCGTCTGTATTTCTGCGTCAAAATTCACCCACGATCTGCATCTCGTATTTACCTGCGATCGAATAGAAAAACCACTATTTTTCATCAGCTATCATAATTTTACACAACTGATCGTTCCTAAGCCTTTTTCCACTTACTACATGTTCGATCGCATGTAAATTTGCTTTAATCAGAAATTATGAATGTTACAACTAATCCGCCCGCTCCAACGTTCACTGTAAAGTCGTGTGATTGCTTCGCGACCATTTAGGTAGCGAATACAATAGAAAACTATAGGGGGTATCAACCTGACGCCAGGTTGAAGTACTTAAGTGAAAGGACTAGACTACTATTGTATCATTATTGGTTTTTGGATCACTGAATGAAGATGGAGACACTTTTACACATGTTTCTTTTCCGATTGATTCAATTACGAGGAAGAAGTGCTATACAGGCACCGGTTGACAACAATGGATTGCAAAGAAAGAGAGGTAGAAGAATCAGAGTCCCTAGAGTTTTCCTTCCATGTATGGGTTTGAAAGGCATTTCTGATCGGGAGATTATCCAGAGATTCTGTTTGGACAGAGAAGCTATTATGGAACTTTATAATGAAATAGCAGAATACCTTGAGCCTATGAGGCCTAGTTATCAAGCCGTCAACCTCAAATACGCTGGAATTCTGCTGATTTGCCTTAGTTATCAAAGGCTAGAGACCGGCAAAAGTAGAATTTTGTGACGTAAACTTCGATCCGCCGGACTCAGTCCGACACAGATCGATTCTTACGTCACTCCAGATGTTCCGCACACAAGTTCGGCACAATCTAACTACTTTTGCTAGTTATCAAAAAACTAGCAGGTACGCTCGGCACTTTTACGGCCCAGCGTACCTGGTTTTCAATCCGCCACCCTGGAGGCGGCGGATCCCATAGGAATCAATGGGAGTCTGACCATAGCGAAAGTACAAGTTCGCTGCTGACAGACATTCCATTGATTCCTATGGGAACTGTCTACACCTAACACCCTAACATGTACCCCGAGTCTAAACACCCCTAATCTGTCCCCCCTACACCGCCGCAACTAAATAAAGTTATTACCCCCTAAACCGCCGCTCCCGGAGCCCACCGCAAGCTACTCTATACATATTAACCCCTAAACCGCAGCTCCCGGAGCCCACCGCAACTATATTATATGTATTAACCCCTAAACTGCCGCTCCCTGACCCTGCCACAACCTATATTAAATTTATTAACCCCTAATCTGCCCCCCCTACACTGTCGCCACCTATAATAAATTTATTAACCCCTATCCTGCCCCCCACTACACCGCCACCACTGTAATAAATTTATTAACCCCTAAACCTAAGTCTAACACTAACCCTAACACCCCCCTAACTTAAATATTAATTAAATAAATCTAAATAATATTTCTATTATGAACTAAATTAATCCTATTTAAAACTAAATACTTACCTTTAAAATAAACCCTAATATAGCTACAATATAAATAATAATTATATTGTAGCTATCTTAGGATTTATATTTATTTTACAGGCATCTTTCAATTTATTTTAACTAGGTACAATAGCTATTAAATAGTTATTAACTATTTAATGGCTTATCTAGCTAAAATAAAGAGAAATTTACCTGTAAAATAAAAACTAACCTAAGTTACAATTACACCTAACACTACACTATACTTAAATAAATTATTCCTATTTAAAACTAAATACTTACCTGTAAAATAAACCCTAAGATAGCTACAATATAAATTATAATTATATTGTAGCTATCTTAGGATTTATATTTATTTTACAGGTAACTTTGTATTTATTTTAGCTAGTTAGAATAGTTATTAAATAGTTATTAACTATTTAATAACTACCTAGCTAAAAGAAATACAAAATCACCTGTAAAATAAATCCTAACCTAAGTTACAATTAAACCTAACACTACACTATCATTAAATAAATTAAATAAATGACCTACAAATAACTACAATTAAATACAATTACATAAACTAACTAAAGTACAAAAAATAAAAAAGCTAAGTTACAAAAAATAAAAAAAATAGGTTACAAACATTTTAAAAATATTAAAATTTTAAGCTACTTACACCTAATCTAAGCCCCCTAATAAAATAACAAACCCCCCAAAAATAAAAAAAATGCCCTACCCTATTCTAAATTAAAAACGTTCAAAGCTCTTTTACCTTACCAGCCCTTAAAAATGCCATTTGTGGGGCATGCCCCAAAGAATTCAGCTCTTTTGCCTGTAAAAGAAAAATACAACCCCCCCAACATTAAAACCCACCACCCACATACCCCTAATCTAACCCCCTTAAAATAACCTAACACTAATCCCCTGAAGATCATCCTACCTTTAGTCGTCTTCACTCAGCCGACCGGCAGAAGTGATCCTCCAATCGGCACTGAAGAAATCTTCCATCCGATGAAGTGATCCTCCAAGCGGCGCTGAAAAAGTCTTCCATCCGGGCGATGCCATCTTCCAAGAGGCGCTGAAGAAGTCTCGAAACAGCCAATAGAATGCAAGCTCAATCTGATTGGCTGATTGGATCAGCCAATCGGATTGAACTTGAATCTGATTGGCTGATTCAATCAGCCAATCAGATTTTTTCTACCTTAATTCCGATTGGCTGATAGAATCCTATCAGCCAATCGGAATTGAAGGGACGCCATCTTGGATGACGTCCCTTAAAGGAGCCTTCATTCGTCGGTAAAGAAGGATGTTCCGCGTCGGCGGGATGAAGATTCAAGACCCGGCTTGGAAGATGACATCGCCCAGATAGAAGACTTCTTCAGCGCCTCTTGGAAGATGACATCGCCCGGATGGAAGACTTTTTCAGCGCCGCTTGGAGGATCACTTCATTGGATGGAAGATTTCTTCAGCGCCGCTTGGAGGATCACTTCTGCCAGTCCGGGTCTCTTCTTCAGTTCCATCGGTGGCTCGGCTGAGTGAAGATGACTAAAGGTAGGATGATCTTCAGGGGATTAGTGTTAGGTTATTTTAAGGGGGGTTTGGGTTAGATTAGGGGTATGTGGGTGGTGGGTTTTAATGTAGGGGGGGGTTGTATTTTTCTTTTACAGGCAAAAGAGCTGAATTCTTTGGAGCATGCCCAACAAATGGCCCTTTTAAGGGCTGGTAAGGTAAAAGAACTTTGAACTTTTTTAATTTAGAATAGGGTAGGGCATTTTTTTTATTTTGGGGGGGTTTATTATTTTATTAGGGGGCTTAGATTAGGTGTAAGTAGCTTAAAATTGTTGTAATATTTTTTAAATGTTTGTAACCTATTTTTTTATTTTTTGTAACTTAGCTTTTTTTTTTTTGTACTTTAGTTAGTTTATGTAATTGTATTTAATTGTAGTTATTTGTAGGTCATTTATTTAATTTATTTAATGATAGTGTAGTGTTAGGTTTAATTGTAACTTAGGTTAGGATTTATTTTACAGGTGATTTTGTATTTCTTTTAGCTAGGTAGTTATTAAATAGTTAATAACTATTTGATAACTATTCTAACTAGCTAAAATAAATACAAAGTTACCTGTAAAATAAAAATAAACCCTAAGATATCTACAATATAATTATAATTTATATTGTAGCTATCTTAGGGTTTATTTTACAGGTAAGTATTTAGTTTTAAATAGGAATAATTTATTTAATGATAGTGTAGTGTTAGGTGTAATTGTAACTTAGGTTAGTTTTTATTTTACAGGTAAATTTCTCTTTATTTTAGCTAGGTAAGCTATCAAATAGTTAATAACTATTTAATAGCTATTGTACCTAGTTAAAATAAATTGAAATTTGCCTGTAAAATAAAAATAAATCCTAAAATAGCTACAATATAATTATTATTTATATTGTAGCTATATTAGGGTTTATTTTAAAGGTAAGTATTTAGTTTTAAATAGGATTAATTTAGTTCATAATAGAAATATTATTTAGATTTATTTAATTAATATTTAAGTTAGGGGGTGTTAGGGTTAGTGTTAGACTTAGGTTTAGGGGTTAATAAATTTATTATAGTGGCGGCGGTGTAGTGGGGGGCAGGATAGTGGTTAATAAATTTATTATAGGTGGCTACGGTGTAGGGGGGGCAGGATAGGGGTTAATAGGTATAATGTAGGTGGCAGCGGTGTCCAGGAGCGGCGGTTTAGGGGTTAATACATTTATCAGAGTTGCAGCAGGGTCTAGGAGCGGCGGTTTAGGGGTTAATACATTTATCAGAGTTGCGGCAGGGTCTATGAGCGGCGGTTTAGGGGTTAATACATTTATCAGCGTTGCGGCAGGGTCTAGGAGCGGCGGTTTAGGGGTTAATAACTTTATTTAGTTGTGGGGGGCTCCGGAGGCGCCGGTATAGGGGGTAGAACAGTGTAGTTAGTGTGAGTGCTTAGTGACAGGCTAGCAATAAAGCTGAGAAAAAGCTAAAGAGCAGCGAGATTGGATGAGTGATAACTCTCACAGTCCGCTGCTCATCGCCCCGCGGCTTTTTGACAGCTTTATTTGATAACTTAGGCGAAATTTTTCAGGTCCGCGGCGGCGATGTGAGGCGAGCTTAGGCGGGTGTATTGGGCCGGTGAAGGCAGGAAAGTTGACACGTTGATAACTACCCCCCTATGACAGCGCGTTCACAAGCCATACCCAGACTATTAAAACTGTTGGCAGCCTTACACTTTTTTGCCACCGGTTCTTTCCAAGCTGTGTCTAGCATTATAATTGGCATCAGCCAGTCTGCTTTTTTGAGGCACTTAACCAAATTAATTTATGGTCGTCTTTCCAAGGTACGTGTGCCTTCCATCAACTCCTGAAGATTGGCAATATGTGAAGTCCAATTTTTATAGAATGTCCAGAATGCCCAATGTCCTTGGAGCCATTGATTGCACCCATGTTGCAGTCAAACCATCACGAGAATGTGATTAAGTTTTCAGGAACCGAAAACAATACCATTCCCTCAATGTTCAGATGGTGTGTGACCATAACATGAAAATAATCAGTGTCCGTTCTAACTTCCCTGGATCCTGTAATGATTCCTATATCAGTCTGGGTTATATCAGAAGTTTGAGGAGGGAGAGATGCCTGAAGGATGGCTGTTAGGTAATTATATTTTTTTGTTGTTATTTAAAATAGAGTATTATTTTAATTGTCAAATTTTGTTAATGTTATTGAGTTTGATGATATATGTAACTCAAGAACATAGTTAATTCTCTTTAAAATTATTATCTTTATCATATTATAAATGTTAATCATTATTTATTTATTTTTTTCATAGGGGACGCTGGTTATTTCAGTAGAGAATGGTTATTCACACCATATAACAATCCTCGAAGAAGATGTGAGGTGAAATTCAACAAGGCACACAGATCCACTTGAGGAATCATCGAGAGAGCTTTTGGATTGTTAAAAATGCGCTTTCGTTGTCTTAACCATTCAGGTGGTGTGATGCAGTATGCTCCAGAAAAGGATGCAGGAATTATTCTTGTATGCTGTATTCTTCATAACATTGCAATAAGAAGAGGATTTGAAATTGAGGATGCAGAAGAAATATCATTTGAGAAATTCCCTGAGGTCATCTGTAATGATGCACCAACAAGACAGGCCATTAACGCCAAAAATTATGTTGCTGAAAACTATTTTAAAGATTGATTTCATCAATAGATTTTATTCACAGGACTTCTTTTTTTTTTTAAATATTTATTTATACATGCCATCAGTGTAACAAATATAAGGAAAAACAACAACAACAACAAAAAAAAACACAGACCTCACAGGGCCACCTTTTCAGTATATATCTTTTAAAAAACACAGAATCCTCTGAAAAGGTCTACATAGACCGCACCATCTACCATAGAGATAACTCTTTTTCACTTTCTTTAGATTTAATACATGAAACATAAGCATTGCAAAATCTGCTTTTACACTTCTGGCATATTTTTTTTCTGCAGGAAAGGATAAAGACAGAAAAAGCGAAAAGAAGAGAAAAAAAAAAAAGAACACAAACTCCCCCACCTCTCTCCTCCGCATCCTAGTTGAATTAATTCCGGGCTTTAGTGTTATGAATTTCTATAACTCCTAATCCATTCCGCCGGGAAATCACCCAGAAGAACCAGATCAGAAAAACTATCTGAACTAAAAAATGGTTATAAGATCCCTTTTTGAGCTCCTTCTGGATATGACTTAATAATCGGTAGCCATCTTACTAAAAACTTCTTAACTTCTCTTTCCCTAGCTTCTCTCAAGTGGAAAGATTAAAAAATTATATGCATTTGAATTTCTTTCACGAATACTGAGAAGCCCGGCATCTTTTTGGCTTTCCAGTTCTTTAGTATAAGATATCTGACAAGGAGAATGATTACATTTACACTTTTTCTATAAGGAGAAGACACCCCGGTAGACTGATCAAAAAATAAAATAGTGTCAGGATCAAAACAAATATTAGTTCCATACAAAGTATTAAACCAAAACGCTACCTTTTTCCAAAACTGATACACTCTAGGACAATATACAAACATATGTAAGCTATCAGCATTTATGTGGCAACATCGTGGACAGGGGAAGCTTTGCTTAGGGTATATTTTGGCCAATCTCTGCGGTGTGTAATAGGCATTATGGATTATCTTCATATGACTCTCTTTCCAACTTATTGGTATTTGAAGTTTATTAATAAAATTAAAACTAGTTCTTATTTTATCTTGGTCAATTCTCGGAATTGCTACCCTCCATTTTGAGCTAAGATTTTCCAACCAGGAGTCGCTTTGTTTAGACAGCATAATACTGTATAGTAGTGAAATGGAAGGGGGTTTGATTCTAGAAATAATAATACAAGCTCTTAACTCAGACCATACAGCTGCCTCAATGCCGTTCCATTTCTTAGATTTTATAAAATGAACGATTTGAAAATAGGAAAAAAAAATATTACTTGGTAAATTAAATTGGCTTTTCAAATGCTCAAATTCTTCTATTTGTCCATCGGCTGTAAACAATTGGTGGACTGCTTTAAGCCCCTTATTGGACCAGCTTCTAAATATTTTTTTATTAATCCCGGGCGAAAATTCAGGATTACCCAATATCGGTAGATATTCAGAAAACGAATGCTCTATACCGATTACCGAACAAAGAATTTGCCAAGCAGCAATTATATTTTTAATAGAAATTAAGCTCTTAATGTTATTGGGAAGTTCTTTTATAGATATATGTAGTAATGCTTTAAGAGAAAATGGGTAAGTCATAAAACTTTCAATTTCTTTAGATGAGAACCAATTTGTTTCTGCCAGCCAGTCTATTGCAATTTTCCCTAGGGCAGCATTGTTATAGAACTTAATGTTAGGTAAAGCTAAGCCAGCTGCTTCATGAGAATACATCAATTTTTCCAAAGCAATGCGTGGCTTTTTCTTATCTTGCCAAATAAACTGAGAGAATTTTGCATTTAATTTCTGTAAATCTGTTTTGGTAAAAAAAAAAGGTAGATTCTGTAACGGAAAAAGCAAACGGGGAAAAATAATTGTCTTGATAAGATTGACCTTGGCTGATAGAGGTAGAGCAGCCCACAACTTCAAATCAGATTCAATTTTCTGTAATAGAGGCTTAAAATTAAGATCATACCATTTATCTGGGTTTCTGTGCAAGAAAATCCCTAGATATCTTAGTATCTCCACTTCTTTAAACGGAATATTAGTTCTCCTGATATTATGTTTGGAAATCCACATCACTTCACTTTTCTGAAAATTCACCTTATAACCGGAGAAAGAACCAAAAAAACTTAAAGAGTCCAAAATTATAGGAATAGAGTTGGATGTATTATAAAGAAAAATTAACAAATCATCGGCATATAATAGGGTTTTCAGAGAGATTTTACCAAAATTAACCCCTTCCATCACTTGCCTTAACCAGATCGCAAGAGGTTCAAGCACCAAATTAAAAAGTAGGGACGAGAGGGGACATCCTTGTCTGGTGCCTTTTTGCAATCTTATACCAGAAGTAAGAGTATCATTAATCAAAAGATAAGAGATAGGAGAATGATATAGATCACGCACAAATTGGAGGAATTGGTTTTTAAAACCAAATCTCTCCAACGTCTGAAATAAATAGTCCCATTCTATGGAGTCGAATGCTTTAACAGCATCCAATGTTAAGAGCGCAATATCATGTCTAAATTGTTTGCTAACATCTTTGTTTGAATTCCAAATATAATCTATAAGGGTGATAATTTTTTGAATATTTTTCTATGAATTTCTAGCAACCAAGAATCCCGTTTGATCTTGATGTATAATTTTATCAAGACATTTCATTAGTCTAGTAGCTAAGATAAAAGTTAAAATCTTATAATCTATATTTAGTACCGAGATCGGTCTATAAGAGGCCAAATCTTCAGGGTCTTTATCTTTTTTTGGTATAAGAGAGATATTAGCGGACGCAAAATAGTCTGAAAGTGGGCTACCGCCCATAAAATAGGTATTAAAAAGTTTTTCCAAAGTAGGCTTAATCTCATCCGCTAGGATCTTATAAAATTCTGCGGGGAATGCATCGGGCCCATCAGCTTTATTTACTTTAGTTCTATCAATTGCATCCCCTATCTCCTTCAAGGAAATGGGGGAATTCAAACTTTCAAGAGAATCATCTGCTACTTGAGGAATTTTTATTTGAGACCAAAATTTCTCTTGATTTTGTTTATTGTTACTAGACTGGGCATATAGATTTTTATAATATAAGAAAAAAAATATTATTAATATCAGCTACTTCGGGATATATCTATTATCTTGGTCTTTAATTGATAGAATATAATTCTTTTTCTTCCTGCTTTTAATTAAATTTGCAAGGTGTTTTGCAGAACATCCATAATAGCCCTTGTAACGTATATTAAGTTTAGTCTCCTCTTCTAAGGATTTCTGTTTAAAAAATATATCCCTTTCTGCTCTGGCTCTAGAGTAACATTCCCAGTGAACAAGTGTAGGGTCAGTAATATATTTTTTATAACTATTTCGAACGAAGTTGGCCAATTGGACTTCTCTCATTCTATCTTTCTTTTTCTTTTTACACATATATGCCTTAATTTCGCCCCTTAAGAATGTCTTAGAGGCTTCCCAAAAGATTTCAATTTTGTTGAAATATGAAATATTATACGTACAATAGTCTTTCCATTTTTGTTTTAGCCATAGGCTAAATTTCATATTCTTATACATATACAGAGGGAAGATAAAATTTAAATTACCTCTTGCTGGGTTAAAAGGAAAAAAGGAAAGACAAAGAGACAATTGCATGATCAGAAATAACTATCTCACCAATTTCTGCTTCCATTTTTTGTAGTGATAGAGATTCTGTTACTAAAATAAAATCGATTCTGGAGAATGTCCTAAATGTTTTAGATTCACATGTATATATACGTTGATCAGGGTTATGAAGTCGCCAAATGTCAGTTAATTTTAATTGATAACAAAAATTTTCCATAAATTTAGCTGGTTTATTATATGAGGCCAAATTTTTTTTTGAAAATCTGTCAATCACCGGGCAAAGCGAGAGATTAAAATCACCCCCTATTATCATTTTTTCCGTTACAAATGGGAATAATTTATTCTTTAACATTTCCCAAAATACTTAGGAGAATATATTTGGTGCATATATATTACATAGAACAAATCTAACTCCGTTAATGTTTATTTGTACTATCATAA